>NC_053394.1:335509497-335702692 GCF_905171765.1 Bufo bufo | reverse complement strand
AAGTTAAACTAACTGGTTTATAATTACCTGTGGAGGACTGTGATCCTTTTTTGAATATGGGCACCACGTTTGCCTTGCACCAATCACTTGGCACTGTACCAGTCCCTAGAGAATCCTTCAAAAATTATAAAAAGGGGCACAGCAATGACTGAACTGAGCTCTTTAAGCACTCTTGTGTGTACTCCATCTGGACCCAGAGCTTTGTTCAGATTTACCCTATTTAACTTCTTTTGGACCATATCTACAGTTAGCCAATAGTGTTGATCACGAATATTCGAATTTTTTCGAGAATATAGGTACTTCGAAAATTCGTGAATATTTCGAATATAGTTATATATACTCGTAATTTCGAATATTCGAATTTATTATTATTTTTTTTATTCGATTTTATTTTTTTTAATCAGTACACATGATCCCTCCCTGCTTCTAGCTTTTGGGCCAATAAGAAGGCTGCAATATACTTGACTTTAGGAGTAGTAGTGTTTGCGAATTTAGCTCTATATTCATTTTTTTTTAATATTCGCTATATTGCTATATATTCTATATATAACGAAGTTATAGCAATATAGCAAATATTAAAAAAAAATCGAATATAGAGCAATTTAGCTAATATAGTGCTATAATCTTCTTTGTCTAATAGTTGCAATTTGAAAAATTCGCTAAAAAATTCGAATCCGAAAATTCAAATTACGAAAATTCGCATATTACACAATTATTACCTTGCCGATTTTTTCCGAGTAAAAAAAATCGTGAATTTTCAAATTTTCTATGAATATTCTACAAAATATTCGCAAAATATCGCGAATTCGAATATGACCCCTGCCGCTCATCACTATTAGCCAATTGACAGCGCCGACGCTGCAGATATCAGCTCCTTTCTATTCTTTTGTATATACAGAGCTAAAAAAACAATTTAGGAACTCTGCCTTTTCCTTATCTTCAGTGACTACCCCCTTTACCATTATTTAAGGTACCTACCTGCTCAGACCTAGGTTTTTTAGCATTTATATATTTGAAAAACGTTTTGGGATTTGTTTTGCTTTCTTTTGCTACCTGCTGTTCGTTTTGTATCTTTGCTAATTTTATCTCCTTTTTATTAAGCCCTTTGTAATCTTCAAACACTACAGCTGACCCCTCAGATTTATATTTTTTAAATGCCCTCCTTTAGAAGATCTTACATGGCCATGGCTCGCCTTGCTGATGTTCAGCAGCGACACCACCTGCCCGTCAGATAGTACCCCTAAGCGGCCTATCTGCACATACTGTCACAAGCCAGGCCATACTGAAGCAACCTGCTGGCAGTTAAACGGGCGACCCCCGAGGCTAAGGACCACCCCTCGGGAGGTAAATCAATAGGTCCAGAATATCCATATTGGATGCCAAGATATGTGGGATCCCGTCCAGAAGTGACACTTCAAATAAATGGAGTTCCTTTTGTTGCCCTAGTTGACACAGGATCCCAAGTCCCTACCATCCAACAAACGGCATTTGAAAAATACTGGGACCAAAATCACCTTACCCAGCCCCCAGAATCCTGGTTGAGTCTCATAGCCAGTAATGGCAAACCCGTACCAATACTTGGTTATTGGGAACCTACCATTCAAGTAGGAGGAACTACACTATCTCGTCAAGGCATTATTGTGGTACAAGTAAAAGAAAATAACAATAACGCTCACATAGTCCTAGGAATGAATGTCCTTAGGAACTGTTATGTTGAAATGCTGGAAGCCTTGCACCAGTCAGTGCCTACTGCCTCTTCTGCTTCTAAGAAGGTAATCCAACAAACCATCCGTGTACTAAGCACACAACAGAGATTCGCCAATGAAAAGGGAGAAATCTGCTGTGTCCGCATCCGAGATAATCAACCTGTGATTCTCAAGCCTAACACCGAGGTTCACACCCACCGAGCAAGAAAAGGTATCGGCCTATACCACCAACTATGTATCAATTCGTAAAACAAATGATCCAGGAGATGAAAGACTCCAATATCATCAAAGCCATAGCCCATGAGCTACCCCACTAGTCCTTGTCCGGAAAAAAAGACGGCAAAAACAGATTCTGTGTGGACTACAGAAAAATCAACCAAATTACCCACAAAGATACTTACCCTTTGCCACGCATAGAGGAATCCCTGACAGCTTTAGGATCTTCAGACTACTTCTCTACTCTTGATTTAACCAGTGGATACTGGCAAGTACCAATGGCACCTGAAGATCGTGAGAAGACTGCATTTACCACCCCTATGGGCCTATTTGAGTTCAGCTGCATGCCCTTTGGACTTTGCAATGCGCCTTGAACTTTTCAGAGACTAATGGAGCGTTGTCTGGGCCACAACATTTTTTAAACTGTCTTGTTGTACTTAGACGATGTCATCATCTACTCCAAATCTTATGAAGATCACTTGAGACATCTGGCCGAAGTTTTTCAAGTTCTCATTAAGCATGGACTCAAAGTCAAACCATCTAAATGTTATCTGCTGAAGCCAGAAGTGAAATACTTAGGGCATATCGTTAGCTCTGAAGGTGTTAAACCAGATCCAGAGAAGAGAGCCGCAGTCCGGAATTGGCCTACTCCTACTACGGTGAAAGAAGTGAGAAGTTTCTTCAGTTTCGCAGGATATTACAGACGCTTCATTCCTCACTTTGCCCAAGTTGCACAGCCAATACTAGAACTTATGAGAGGACATCCTAAAAGGTATCAGAAATCTCCAATACCAGTTGAATGGAACACTGAAAGAGAAATTGCCTTCCAGCTCCTGAAGAAGAAATTAACCGAACCACCAATCTTAGGTTATTCAGATTACCAACAACCATTTCATCTTTACAAGGATGCCAGTAAGAAAGGCCTAGGAGCTGTCTTGTCACAAATACAAGAAGGTAAAGAAAGAGTCATTTCCTACGCTAGTAGATCTCTTAGAGGTACTGAAAGAAACGACCAAAACTACAGTTCTTTCAAATTGGAATTCCTCGCACTCGTGTGGGCTGTTACAGAAAAATTTAAAGATTACCTTGCCGCAACACCCTTCATGGCCTTCACAGATAACAACCCGTTAGCGCATCTTAACACCGCCAAATTAGGAGCATTGGAACAAAGATGGGCCTCACACCTTGCTAACTACAATTTCACCGTAAAGTACAGAACGGGAAAAACTAATGAAAATGCGGATGCATTATCCCGTTTGCCAACCCAAGAAAACCCTACTTCACAAGAAGATGTTTGGGAAGAGGTAGAGATGCCATGCTTCTACAAAAACTTTGCCCACCAAGATATCATCACTGTCAAAGGGAAAAAGGTCCTCAACCTTCAACAACAAGTGGATCCAAAATCCCAAGTGGACAAAGAAAGATGGATCAAGCTGCAAAATTAAAGCAGAGTGTTAGGCGAACTGCAAGATTTCTTCACCAGCGGAAGAACACCAGAAAGAATCGGCAGGAGGAATGCTGATCCAGAGTTATCAAAACTATGGAGACACAGAAAACACCTCTTTCTACAGAAGGGCCTACTATTAAGAAGGACCTTAGATCCAATTACCTGGGATCGTCTATACCAAATCCTAATACCACGCCGAGATGCAAGAATAATTCTTGAGATGTACCATGATCAATCAGTACACTTTGGCGTGCAGAAAACAGAAGCCACCATCCGTAGAAGATTCTATTGGATCGGGATGAGAGGAGACATTGAAAAATGGTGTCGAAAATGCTCCACCTGTGCTGTTGGAAAAAATGAAAAACATGACCAAAAAGCACCCTTACATTCCATTGTAAGCAGAACACCACTAGAAATAGTAGCAATCGACCATGTGAAGTTGGAACCAAGTCGCTCAGGTTACACATATGCTATGACCATCATTGATCATTACACTAAATTTGTTGTAGCCATACCTGTCAAAGATTTGACCGCTAAAACAACTGCAGATGCTTTCTGGAAACATTTCTTGTTGCCATATGGATGCCCAGAAAGAATCCTTACAGATCAAGGATCTGCCTTTGAATCGCAACTCTTCAAAGAACTGTGTACCTTTCACAACTGTCAGAAAATCAGAACCACAGCATACCATCTTATGGACTTTGGGAATGGACTTTGTGAAAAGATGAACCAAACCCTAATTGAGATGTTAAGAGCAGTCCCACTCGGTACAAGAAATGATTGGCCTACTCTATTGCCTCAATTGATGTATACCTACAATAACACGATTCATTGTTCTACTGGGTATACACCCTACTACCTTATGTTTGGCTGACAAGGTACATTATCTGCTGATTATACTTTGGGCGTACAAGTGCCTGATGCAATCAACCCTCTACCAAAAACTGATTGGGTGAGTGAGCACCAAAGACGTTTGATTGATGCACAAGAAATTGTTCAACAACGCATGGAACATGCTCATGAAAAACAACAGAAAGACTATAATCAATTTGCCAAGGCAGAACCTCTCAAAATTGGTGATCGTGTGTGGTTAAAAAATAACCATCGAACCAGCAAATTAGATAGTAAATGGGAGAGAGAACTTTACACCATTACTGCTATTCTCAATCCAGAGACTGATACTTATGAGATTACCCAAGAGGATAAATCACGCATAGTGCATCGAAATCGCCTTAAATTGTGTCTCAAAGAAGATACTTCAGAAGAAACTCTTCAAGAAGAGGCTGTTCAAGAGGAAATTCAATCCATAGAGCCAGAACCTGAAAAATCGTCTGAATCAGAAGAACCAATACAGCCTTTCTGATCCGTTACAATGGTTCTTAACGCCATGGCTCAACATCTTAGTGCCTGCTAAGACCAACACCACCGCACTTCAATCCGATGTTGTAACTACTACAGCTCAGAAAACCCCAGGATTACAAGAGGACAACCACCAGTCCGTTACAGAGATTTCCTGCTCCAGCAGCCGAGAAGATAACTTCCAGCTCTGCCAATTCAACGTTTAGGACATTCTTAACTTGTCTGAAGTTCCAGAGATCCAGAAAAATACTAATCTACGGTTATCATGTTCCATTTTCCTTAAAGGACTTTTTAAGGGACTGTTTGCTTTTCATCCGTTTTGCAACGTTCAAGCCGCACCCGGAGATAGACTTTCACGTACCTGAGCCTCCGTGATAAGTTACTTTGACATTTTCCTATGCCCAGGGAACGGACTCATACCCTGTGAGCCTCCTGAGATGTTTATTTTTGTTTTTCTTTATCATTATGGACTATTGTGGTTTCCGGTACATCATCAGTCTTCAAAGAAAAATTGCTACCCCATTTGTCACATTTCGTTGTTGCCTGAGATATGTTTGCCTAACCCATTTTATTTGCAGGTACAAGAAATACAAGAATGAGGTTATGGTATTGTTTTCTATGCATGCATGTTTTTCCCTTTCTTATATCTTACAGGAATATACAACATCGAATCAATAATGTGTCGAGGTTGACTCATGTTTTACCATGGGGGTATGCAGCGTCCCACTCAGGAACACGTGGGAACTGCAAAATAGCTTTAAAACTGCATTTTTATATTGTATGTTATTTTGCACTGTAACACTGGTTGAATCTCTGTTCATAGGCTGGTCTGGTGTAATTTATACATCCCACCACTAGATGGGGATAAAACTTAGGTTCTATATATACCTAGGTCAGGCCTAGTTAGTCAGAGAGAGTCAGTGTGTGGAGATCAGAGAGATTAGTTCATCTATCTCAAGTGATTCTGCTGAGTTTGAGACAGTGCAGATCCAACACTTCTGCTCAGTTAAAGTCTAGCCCAGAAAGGGACAAAAGAAAAGACTTAAACAACCAAAGGATAAAAGCCATAAATCAGGCATCAAGGACCTTTGGATATCCAGGTGAAGGATACTATAGCCACCGGCAACCTCGCCAAAATTACACTGATACAGAATATTTAGGCTAAGCTAAATCCAGCCCAAGAAAGCCTATGAACAGTAGATTTGCAGACTAACTCTAATACCAACAAGAGACTGTATTCTGTAATGCTGCAGCCAAATTCAACAACAGTAAAAGATGTGAGTTGTATCTTACCACTGTCTACCTCATTATTACTACCATTGGTTGTACCACCATTAACGGTACTGGCCTCACGACAAATACCATCAAGGGACTCAGCCACAACAAGCACCCTAAGCACCCCTAACATCAAGGGCACCTCAACCACCATCTTGGATGATGCTTCTCTACCAAAGAGTGTGCCCCAGAGGATTTCGTGCAGTCCACCTCAACACTGTGCTGCCAGCCCAGGGAGGCTTTCTGCTAACCGTGAGTAAACTGATGAACTGTGTGTTATTATTTGGCCTCTCATCGGTCCACCGTGCACCTCACGTGTTGCCCATGCGCTACTGGCTGGCTGCATGTGCCCTCTTATACCCTTTTATCCGTTCACGGTATGGCGGTGTTATCCGGTCACTGTATAGAGGTGTTGTCCGGTCAATGTATGGCGGTGGTATCCAATAACTGGATGGCTATAACTGTATCCCTTTCCCTGCCTACGCCATCCTTTTCTAGACCTGTCATAAGCGGGAAAAATATGCAGATTGCGGTGCTAAGGACCTTTGGGCCTCAATCTGTGTCAGAAATACACCTAACATAGACGTATTTGTATATAATAAATGACCACCTAATTGTAATATTAATCGGGGTAGGGCTAATATCTTTATATTATATAGATTCTAGTGTATTATACTGTGCCCTGTATTTCCCAGTAGAAAATTATCCTTGGGAAACACAGTCCTCATCCCTGACCACCAGGACCAGGTAGCGCTTTGTCAGTACATGGCGGCCTCCCCTCTCCGCCACGCTGCTCCGCTCAGTACTGGTGCTTATTCTGACACTAGTACTGGGTTCACCTTCTATTTTTGCCATCCATTTAATGCATACCAAAAATGTATGCGTTAACAGATGGCTCAGACTGATACCGTACAGTGGCGTCTGTTCACCATACAGTTCCATGGTAGAAAAAAATATTACGTTAACGTATGCATTTTTTTTATGGACTCTGCAGGATACAAAAACGTGGAGTGCTGCACATTTGTATACATCAAGCCGATAGGAAATAAAAATTTTCTAGGCTCCAGCAGGGCACATTTTTGAGAGTTTCCCTTTAAGACGCATAAAAATGGCCCCTGATTTGGGGGGGGGGGGGCGGAGCCAATGACAGAGGCAGATGGATGTGTGAAGCGTGGCTCTGCTGCTAGCTTAACCCTCACAGCCTGTCTTACCTAGCTCACTGGACCCAAAAATGGTCAAGATTGAAGTCCCTAAACCCACTGACCCGACGGAACACATCTTCAAGCCAACCAGAAGAGATGGAGAAATTCATAAAGAAAGCAGCAGCAGCTGCGATGACTAGAGAGGCCAAGATGGCACCAGAAACACCGCTCTCAGCAGGACACAAACAGACAGCGGCGGCAAGCGCTGACAAGGTAGGAAAAGATCCCTCTGAGACAGACTGTCTCCCGATCTCTCAGGCTTTCCTGAAAGAAGCCCTGGCAGACGCCTTGGGACCCCTTAGCCAAGACCTCACCTCTATTAAAGAGGATGTGCGCCACATAGGCCGGAGGGTGGAAACGCTGGAAGAGGTGCAATGTGCAGTTATAGTGCACCAAAATGAAGTGTCTTCTAGCCTGGCTATGTGCCAAACTAACATAAACTCTCTATACAATGCCCTAGAGGACCAAGAAAATAGGGGTAGACGTAATAATTTACGCTTCAGAGGCATTCCTGAATCGGTATCCCCTGATGATGTGCCTGAAACAGTAATTCAGATCTGTCTAAAACTACTGGGGCCAAACTCTGCTCACCAAGTTATAATTGAGAGAGCACACAGAGCTCTTCGTCCAAAGCCACAATCTACAGAACCCCCTAGAGATGTGATCTGTAAATTCCTGCACTTTCCTGGTAAAGAAGCAATATTGGCCAGTGCTAGAAACACCACTCCGCTGAAATGGGAGGACAATGTTATCACCATTTTCCAGGATCTAGCTCAATCTACAAAAAAAAAAAGTGTAGAGCGTTAAAACCGCTTACGGATTGGCTACGTGCACACAAGATCATATATAGGTTGACATTTCCATTTGGACTTTCCGAAGGAAGCCGCATTTCTATCTCCTCGGACATGGATGAGTAATCTGACCATAATCAGCTTATTCTATTTCAAAGAGAAGATCTATGCACTCACCAAGCAAGAATGGCTGTTATAAGTGTTAACCTTTATATGTATTTAGCCTTTTGTTATATACCCTCCTGAACAGAGATAAGGGATTAATCATTCCTACGCTACCTGTTCCTTTCCATGATCTTTGCTTAACCTGGGCCGATAGGGCACTTTGCCCTTCCCACCCCACTCAGGGCAACTTTGCCACTTGCGACCTTTAACAATTAGAAGCTGTCCTTAGACCCCAGATATAGTAACACTCCAGTGTTAATAGCTTCAAAGAGGGAGATGCTTCATGGTATTCAACCTATTCCCCCTAATGCTACTTGAGCAGAAATGCTCTGTTAACCTGTTTTTACTAGGCTTACTAGGTTATACAACTGTTATTTGTTATGTTCTCTATTTTATGTTTAACTTTTTTATTCTTATGACAGGTACTGCTGGCCATTTTTGCTAAATACCCGAAAGGGAGGGAGGCGTCTTTGGAACTCCCCTGCTCCGCCTTGGGAGGCTAAGTACCCACAGTTTTCATTTGCACACAATACCCAATCACTTAGCAGCTATACACAGTTATTCATTCTTTTAACAGATGGCTGACTTTATGTATAGCTTCATTTAACATTAAAAGTTTTCACGCCCCATCCAAACGTAACCAGATTTTCGCCTATGCGAAAAAAGAAAAATGCTAAGTCTTAATGCTTCAGGAGACGCACTTTAAATTCAACAAGTACCCCGACCTTACTCGCTCAATGTTTCCACATTGGTACCACTGTGGCTCAAATTCTTCTGCATCCAGAGGCGTGAGCATCGGGTTCCGGATGGGTCTTCCTTTGGCATATGTCTCACACATCCAAGATGTGGAAGGTAGATACATTTTGGTAAAGGGAACTATTGCCAACCAGTTATACACCTTTGTAAATGTATACACTCCCAATGTCAACAAGGTGTCATGGTTGGACGAGGTGCTTTCTCTCTTGGAAACATATAAGGAAGGTGTGGTAGTGCTTGGGGGAGACTTTAATGTAACATTGGACCCTCCCTTAGATTCAACATCCAAAAAATCTGCAATATCTACTAAAGCACTCAGACATCTCAAGAGAAAATTACATCAAGGATCTCTGTGTGATGCTTGGCGACTCCTTAACTCCTCCACGCAGGACTACACCTTCTTCTCTCTAGCCCATGGTTCATACCATAGGCTAGACTATATATTTCTGTCTAAAGAACACTTACATTTATGCACCCAAGCTTACATAGGCACTATGCATCTTTTTGACCACTCTCCTGTGTTCATTACCATCCAAGTTCCCTCGCTAGAACCCTGAGCATTTAGATGGAGAATTCCAAATGCAACATCTCCCAAGTGCAACTCTTAAGTGCACATACTGAATTATACCAGAATGTAATATTATGGATATTGAATCCACTTTGTCATCACTGCCTACTGACCATCACCCAATTCTCTCATCTCCAGGTATGTCTGCATTGAACCTAATTGCTCCACCCAGCTTTTCCACAGTCTGATATTGTCCACCCCCTCTCATCTCTCCTACTAAATCCTGGTATGTCTTGTCTGAAGCATTAATGTCTCCTTCCCTGCTGGATTTATTGAGTATTTGTTTACATTGACTATTTCACCCCTGTATCTGGTCCTCCTTGATTAGGACAAATGTAGCCCCCTCCCCTTATGGTCACACCTGATTGAACACTGAGTGGTATAAATCTAAGGTCCTAGGTCTTTTCAGACCTTGGTCTTTCCAAATGCAACATCTACCAAGTGCAACTCTTAAGTGCACACACTGAATTATACCAGAAGGGGACCACAGGTAATTACAGACATAGTCAATGCTAACAATGTTTAAATTTTTCATCTTACTCTTCCCACTTTTCCGCAACCTCCTGAAATACCCCCACATCCATTCACCCAGCAAGGAAATATTCATCTCTTCCTACATCTTAAAAGAGATTTTGGTAGGGTGGCTCACCCCCCTATAACTATGAATAGGTGCTTGAACCTGAGATTGAATCACCCTATTCAATACATATACACTGGACAAATTAATCTTATTAGGTAAGCACTCAAACCACCATGGAGCAGGCACAATATTTAATATAGGGTATGATGCAATATAATAATAATAAAATGTAACACTAAAATATATAAAATGCTAAAACACAATATAAAACTTGCTGGGAATAAGGTGCAAAAAAAGGGATTCCCGTCGCATCAAATGAACCAGGTAATGTACTTATTAATACATCTGATGTCGATGCTATATTGCTGGCAACCTGTACGCTTTGGTGTAGCGTTACATCCAAAAAGTCACAAATGGCGATAATATTGCACTATATTGATATTGTGCAAATAAATGGTTGCTTCCTGAGCACCCACCTCACCTGTTGGTAAGAGATCTTCACACTGGCTGGTGTGCGCTCAGGTGTATCTTTTCCAGGTGGATTGTTACCTATGTTGCTGGCAACCTTTACATTTTGATATAACGTTGCATCCAAAAAGTCACAAGTGATTTTGTTACCGCACTATATTAGTGTTATGCGGATAAACGGTTGCTCACTGAGCACTCACCCCACCTGATGATATGTGGTCTTCACACTGGCTGGTGTGCGCTTAGGTGTATGTTCTCGGGGCAAATTAGTACCTGTGTTCCGGTAAAGCTTTCTTGCAATTACCTTCACTGCCTCTCTGTCCCGCTCTGTACACAGTTCTGCGAGAGTTGGAGTACAGGTTCACCGATTCAGGTCACTCCTTGCCTTTGCTTTTTCAAATTGCTGAAAGATCGTCTCCTTAGATAATCATAGAGTTAAATTTGCATGGCCATGCTTCAGTTATTTGTGGAATCATTCAGAGCATCGGTATCCAACACCAGACGCGTTTCGAGGTCTTGCTGAACTCTACCTCAGTGGTTATACTCTATATGCTTAGATCCCACTATTTATACTCTACTAAATGGTCAGTAAGTTCTGGAAAACAGATCCCAAGAAGAGCCAATCGGTCATAGGTAAATCCTGGAGTGATGGCTTTCAAAAAAGGCAAATTCGGTTTTAATGCGTTTTTTTTTAAAGACATGCGATTTTTTCAACGGATGCGTTTTTTTCGTCAAAGCTGCTGAATCAAACTAATGATTCATTCTCATGTATCAGATGTTCAATTTTGGATGCATTTTTTCAATGCGTTTTTTTCGGCAGGTGCGTTTTTGTCACCTACTGTAGGCTGCTAAATTAGACATAAAAATTCGTTCTGATACAACAAAAAAAGTTAAAAATGATTTCATTCTTACAATATCCATAATATACAATTTCAAAATAAAAAAGTTTAAAATGCATAAAAAGACATGCATTTGGGATATAGACTTGTAATTAATTTAATAAACATTTGGTGAACAGTCGATACCCGGGATCCTGCAGGTGTTGTGGGATGGAGGCCTGCCTCCGAGGGGACCGCAGTGTCATCTCAATATCCACACATCGGTCTTCCGTCAAAAGCAGGCGCCTACCCCTACCTCACAGGAAACCGAAGATCTCTAGCTCAGCATTGAGACCTGCTGGAAGCAAACTACCAAACTCATAGATTCGTCTGGATTCAATCCTAGACATTTGATGAATATGATCACCCCCCCTCCAGTGTCGATCCATCTTCTCCAGTGCAGCAACTGTCAGTTTAGTAGGGTCTTTATTATGGAATTCCCTAAAATGTCTCGACAAAAAAAAAAACTCTCAGACTATGAGCTGAGCGCTGCGATTGGCCAGCACTATAGCCTGAGAGAAGGAGACGCCGGCAGGCTCCACCCAGTTGATCCGAAAATCTGAAGATACCGGGAGAGCCTATACCGGGAGAACGGAGCGGCGCCCAGGTATAATAGTAAGTGCAGGGAGATCCCTGGGCGCCGCTCTTCATGTCTATATGCTTAGTTTAGATTTTTTATTGTAGTCAAACGTCCTCTTTAAGCTCAGTCCCTTCAAGACCCTTTTACTATGGACGAGCTCATGACAGCAATTAAACAACTCCCCAAAGGGAAGTGCCCGGGTCCGGATGGCTACCCAGCGCACTTTTCGCAATACGTTAGGACCACATTTAATCTCAATATGCAATAGCTCCCTGTCTGGTTTCCCGTTATCTGCAGATATGACTAGAGCTTATATCACTTTGATAGGGTCAACTGGGAATATATGAGAGAATTACTATTAGGTTTTAGTTTCCCTGACCAATATATCAAAGCTATCTTTTCCCTATATACACACACAGGTTCTATTATCATAAATGACACTTTATCCCCATCCTTCATAATCCGAAATGACACCAGACAGGGATGTCCACTCTCCCCTCGTGGATCAGCCAGGATTTCCACACACCAGTACCTAGTGCATCAGACAAGATTATCCATGGTGCCACACCTAAACCTTGTCAAAAGAGACCTGTCACTATTGGCTACCTGCTTCAGCTACTATTCTGATGCTGCCATCCGCCTGATGCCACACACCTGCTGCCAGGTGCTGCTATTGCCACCCACCATCTCCAGCTGGTAGTGGTATTTCCCCCCACCCCACCGCTATGTCACTGGGCCTCTCTGTGGTCTCCTCATGCTGCTGCGAGCTCACCACTATGTCACTGGGCCACTCTCTGGTCTTCTCATGCTGCTGCCACCTCAACACTCTGTCATTGGACCACTCTGTGGACTTCTCATGCTGTTCCCACACTTCCCACTCCATGACTGAGCCACTATTTTGCCTTTTTGGCTTGAATGACATCACCATTTATTTGACACTTCTTCTGACGTCAACACAAACTTACTGCTGACACCCTCTCCACTCTGTCAGGGGGGCCCTACTTGTATAAGCGTTTAATAGAACAGGTTCTGTAAAAATATATGTGGAATCAGCTGAAGACTGTGTAAAAGGAGTGCACTCTTTCACACTATAGTAGGATCGTGGGTCTCTGCACGGTTCTTTATACCTGTTAGGCCTCATGCACACGGACGTTGTTTGGGTCCGCATTCGAGCCGCTGTTTTGAGGCCTAAGGATGAGTTATTTGGTCAGTTTTGGCCCTGTAACTGCCCAAATAAGTGAAGTGTGCAGAAATTCTAAGAGTGACACCTGTCATCTGCATGTCATACTGACATTTCACTACATACTGACATCTGCATGTCATACTATTTCACTACCACAGCAGACTCCCTATGCGTGTTCTACACCACTATAAGGGCTCTCTGCAGCCAGGAAATAGAAGTATTTTTTTAAAGTGATTCGCCACAAAGAAATTTGGATTGATTTGAATCTTTTTGGAAAATTCAGCAAACCGACCATATTGAATTTTTTTGAAATTTGCTCATCTCTATAAATGACCCCCATTTTTTTTATATATTTGTGGAGAAATTATAGACACCACAACTTATGTAGGAAAATATATATTATGGATCTGATAACGTAAAAAAAAATATATATTTCAAGTATAAATCAAGTTTCCACAGATGATATTTTGTAAGGCTACTTTCATATCTGTGATTTCCCTTTCCGCGATTGAGATCCATCATAGGATCTCAATAGCGGGGGAAAAATGCTTCCGTTTTGTCCCCATTCACTGTCAATACTGAACTGAATGAAACGGAATGCACCAGAATGCACTCCGTTCCATTTTGTAGCGCCCCCATCGCGGACAGAATAACGATGCAAGCAGCGTTTTTCTGTCCGCAATGTGATGCGGCACAAGACGGATATGTCATGACTCACAATGTAAGTCAACGGGGACGGATCCGTTTTCTCTGACACAATAGAAAATGGATCAGTCCCTCATTGACTTTCAATGGTGTTTGTGACAGATCCGTCATGGCTATTTTAAAGATAATACAACCGGATCCGTTCATAACGGATGCAGACAGTTGTATTATTGTGACAGAAGCGTTTTGCTGATCTATGACGGATCCATCAAAAATGGTGGTGTGAAAGTAGCCTAATACTCAAAAAATACAAGACCCCTGTGAAGAAGTTGTAATCACCCCCCATAATAAATATGCAACCTAAGACAGTAAATAAGCCACTATTTGTCATGAGTATCAGATTTAATGTATTCACAACCTGCCCAGTATACACAAATGAACTCGTGGTAATGTTTATCACACAGCCCTATATGCCCGTCTACCATACAAGCAAGTATCTGAGGTGTGAACTCTTTTTTCTGATCAATAAGACTTTGGCTGGGTTCACACTTGAGCGTTTTACAGCGCGTTCAAACGCGCTGTAAAACGCTCAACACATGAAAACCAATGCTTCCCTATGGCCCTGGTTCTCACTTGAGCGTTTTACAGCGCTGAAAAACGCGCTGTAAAACGCCCTACGCTCAAACAAGTACTTGAGCTTCTTTGGGGCGTTTTGACGCGCGTTTGTGGCCATAGGACATTGCAGTCAATCACACAAACGCGCGTCAAACGCGCGTTTACTATTGCAAAAAACGCTCGTCAAAAACGCGCGTCAAAAACGCGCGTTAAACGCGCATATCAAAGACGCTCAGGTCTGAACCCAGCCTAAGGTCCCATTTGCATTTTACGTTTGTCTCCCTTAGGGCGCATTCATACAATTGTGTGGCGGCTGTGCCAGTTTTGTGGCCATAGATAGGACATGTGCTTCTTTGTGCTACCAGGTCTATGCCTCCACAGAACAAAAAATAGGACATGTCTTATCTTTGGCTGCTCTGGTCGCGGGCCCTTTGAAGTAAAAAAAAATGGAAAACCAAAATAGCTAGTTCTGCTAGGAGTACAGATATTCTAAATTCCCTTCTGGGATTATCTCTACAGCAAGTAGTTGAGGAGCCAACCCGGAAGGAGGCCATTTTAGATTTAGTATTCACAAATGGGAATTTGGTATTTGATATTACTGTAGGGGAAAGCTTGGGATCTAGTGATCACCAGTCAGTGTGATTTACTATAAGTACAGTGACTGAGTCACACCACACAAAAACAAAAGTTTTACATTTTAGAAAAACTGACTTTTCTAAAATTTGATTAGTGGTATATGAATCCCTATCAGATTAGAACAGTTTCAATGGAGTCCAGGAGAAATGGGACTACTTAAAAGTGGCACTATTGAAGGCAACAGATAATTGCATTAGGCTTGTCAGTAAAAGCAAAAAAAAAGAAGAGACCACTGTGATACTCAGCAGAAGTGGCCAAAATCATTAAAAACAAAAAGATAGCATTTAGTAATTATAAAAAACAAAACAAAACGAGGATGACAGGGAAATTTATAAGATTAGGCAGAGAGAGGCCAAGCAAGTTATAAGAGCTTCTAAAGCACAATCAGAAGAGAAATTAGCTCAGTCAGTGAAAAAAGGTGATAAGACATTCTTCAGATACATAAATGAAAAAAGAAAACTAAAACAAGGAATTACCAAATAAAAAACAAAAGAAGGAAGGTATATGGAAGAAGATAAAGAACTAACTGACTGCCTCAATTAATACTTCTGTTCAGTTTTTACAAAGGAAAATGAAGGAAAAGGACCTCAGTTAGGGAGGAAGACTGATGAATTTTTTGATGCATGTGTCTTTACAGACGAAGAGGTTAAAAGAACTCAGCGGTGAACTAGCAAAACCATTAACAGATTTATTTAACCAATCACTGGTAACAGGAGTCGTCCCAAAAGATTGGAAGTTAGCAAATGTTGTGCCCATTCACAAGAAAGGTAGTAGGGAGGAAACAGGCAACTATAGGCCAGTAAGCCTGACATCAATAGTGGGGAAATTAATGGAAACCATACTTAAGGAGAGGATTGTGGAACATCTAAAATCTCATGGATTGAAAGATGAAAACAGCATGGGTTTACTTCAGGGAGATCATGTCAAACTAATCTTATAGATTTTTTTGATTGGGTGACTAAAATAATAGATGGCAGAGGTGCAGTAGACATCGCTTATCTAGACTTTAGTAGGGCTTTTGACACTGTCCCACATAGAAGGCTTATCAGTAAATTGCAGTCTTTGTGCTTGGACTCTCATATTGTTGAATGGATTAGGCAGTGGCTGAGGGACTGACAACAGAGAGTTGTAGTCAATGAAATATATTCAGACCATGGTCTTGTTACCAGTGGGGTACCTCAGGGATCTGTTCTAAGACCCATATTATTTAATATCTTTATCAGTGAAATTGCAGAAGGCCTCGATGGTAAGGTGTGTTTTTTTTGCTGATGACACAAAGATTTGTAACAGGGTTGATGTTCCTGGAGGGATACACCAAATGGAAAAGGATTTAGGAAAACGAGAGGAATGGTCAAAAATCGGGCAACTAAAATTTAATGTTGATAAGTGCAAGATAATGCACCTGGGGCGTGAAAACCCAAGAGCAAAATATAAAATCAGTGATATAACCTCAGTATCTGAGGGAAGGGATTTCCTTGTGAGTGTCCCATAGTATATGTGGTGACGTCTCTGGGAGAGAGTTAAAGGGGTTTTCCCATCTCAGACAATGGGGGCAATTCGCTAGGACCCGCACCAATATCGAGAACGGAGCCGCCCTCCATTCATTTCTATGTGGCCTGGCTTGGCTATTTCCGTCGGCCTCATAGAAATGAATGGGAGCATGGGCCACGCATGCGCGGTACGCTCCCATTCACTTCTATGGGAGAGTCGGGGATTAGCGCTTGGTGGTGGACGGCCCCCAGGGAAATCTGGGGTCCATCCACAGACGCCCATAACAGTGTCAGCCACAGACCCCCATAACAGTGTCATCCACAGATCCCCCATAATAGTGTCAGCCACAGATCCCCCATAATAGTGCCATCCACAGATCCCCCATAATAGTGCCATCCACAGACCCCCATATCAGTGCCATCCACAGACGCTCATAACAGTGTCAGCCACAGACCCCCATAACAGTGTCATCCACAGATCCCCCATAATAGTGTCATTCACAGGCTACCATTAGTTCAAAGCCCACCAAAAGCACACCTTATTTTTTTTCTTATTTTCCTCCTCAAAATCTTATGGGCCGGTGCGTGTTATAGGGCGAAAAATACAGTAGGTGCATGATTAATGGTAATAAAAAGCATCTGAGAGTAAAAGTGAGTGACCAATACCAAAGATAAAGCGAAGTGGGAATCACCCAGGGAAAACCACATGTGTAAACACACCAAATATTGGCATTCGGCAAAGGCCAGTGTGGATGTCATACCGAGATTCGCGCATACAAGCTAAAAACTCCAGCAGCCATATTGAAACAGGGAAAAAGCATCCCAGCTCCCAAACAGGCGCAGTGAAGCTATGTAGCACCACAGAGCCATCTTGGGTAGGGCTGGGTAATGCAATATGTAGCAGAGCTGAATATTTGAATGTAGCAGAGCTGAGTATGTAAAATACTCTCCAATGATTTTTATTACTATTAATCATGCACTTAAAGAGGTATTCCCATCACATACAATGGGGGCATATCGCTAAGATATACCCCCATTGTCTGTTAGTTGCGGGTCCCACCTCTGGGACTCACACCTACAAGGAGAATGGAGCGGGGAGAGCTGTGGCTGGAGGACCCTGGGTTTCCAGGAGTCCGTCCACCACCAAGAACTGCTCCCTGCTGCTCCCATACAACAAGCAGGGTCCGCACGCGCGGACCCTGCTCCCATTCATTTATATGGGGCAGACGGAAATAGCCGAGCCAGCACTCGGCTATTTTCAGCAGCCCCATTGAAATAAATGGAGGGCGGCACCTCTTCGTTCTAGTTGTAGGTGCGGGTCTCAGAGGTGGGACCCGAACCTACTGTTTCAGACAATGGGGGCATATCCTAGCGATATGCCCCCATTGTATATGATGGGAAACCCCTTTAATCTATACTACACTGTATTAGTTTTTGTTTGCACTTTATACTACTTGCAATTCGATTTTATTTATGTAATTATTTGATTGATTAATCATTGGTTGCCTATGCACTTTATGTTTAAATATGGTGTACAGTCGTGGCCAAAAGTTTTGAGAATTACATAAATATTGGAAATTGGAAAAGTTGCTGCTTAAGTTTTTATAATAGCAATTTGCATATACTCCAGAATGTTATGAAGAGTGATCAGATGAATTGCATAGTCCTTCTTTGCCATGAAAATTAACTTAATCCCACTGCACTTCATTGCTGTCATTAAAGGACCTGCTGAGATTCGCGAGATTCGCGCATACAAGCTAAAAACTCCAGCAGGCATATTGAAACAGGGAAAAAGCATCCCAGCTCCCAAACAGGCGCAGTGAAGCTATGTAGCACCACAGCGCCATCTTGGGTAGGGCTGGGTAATGCAATATGTAGCAGAGCTAAATATTTGAATGTAGCAGCGCTGAGTATGTAAAATACTCTCCAATGATTTTTATTACTATTAATCATGCACTTAAAGAGGTATTCCCATCACATACAATGGGGGCATATCGCTAAGATATACCCCCATTGTCTGTTAGTTGCGGGTCCCACCTCTGGGACTCACACCTACAAGGAGAATGGAGCGGGGAGAGCTGTGGCTGGAGGACCCTGGGTTTCCAGGAGTCCGTCCACCACCAAGAACTGCTCCCTGCTGCTCCCATACAACAAGCAGGGTCCGCACGCGCGGACCTTGCTCCCATTCATTTATATGGGGCAGACGGAAATAGCCGAGCCAGCACTCGGCTATTTTCATCAGCCCCATTGAAATAAATGGAGGGCGGCACCTCTTCGTTCTCGTTGTAGGTGCGGGTCTCAGAGGTGGGACCCGAACCTACTGTTTCAGACAATGGGGGCATATCCTAGCGATATGCCCAATTGTATATGATGGGAAAACCCCTTTAATCTATACTACACTGTATTAGTTTTTGTTTGCACTTTATACTACTTGCAATTCGATTTTATTTATGTAATTATTTGATTGATTAATCATTGGTTGCCTATGCACTTTATGTTTAAATATGGTGTACAGTGTAACGGTCGCGTACACACACACACAGGGGGAGGGAAGTGACCACTGCGCTCCACCCTTACCCCTGGCCCTGCCTACTTGCCTCGCGAGTCCTAATAACAGGGGACAACTGGACGGCAATCCCTAACTTGGAATAAGTGCAGGGATGACAGACAGACAAACAACAGGACGTGAATGGACCGAGTCAATACCAGGAAAGCTACAAAGTACAAATGGAGCAAGCAGAGAATTGTCAGGAGAAGCCGGGGTCATAAATACCAGGAGAGCAGCAAAGTACACAAGGATCAGGCAGAGGATAGTAAGGAATTCAGCAGGAGGTAAGTACGCCAGGAAAGACCAAATCACAGGTGGAACCTAAATTAACAGGCAACCTGTGGCCAGCAGGCTGCCTGTATTTAAAGTGGGGAGTGAGGATCATGTGACGTGGCCAGCGTCACATGACCGACAGACCAACCAGTCGAGCACCGAGTGATCAGCTCGGCGCTCAAGGCAGACTTAGGAGCAGGGAGCCACCCAGCTAGTAAAGCCGCCCTGGGAATGAGGTCAAACACAGATCCTCATTCCCAAAGCTAAGCAACAGTTCTCCGGCCAAGGGGGACCGAGTGCACCTTCGGAACCCCGTTACATACAGTCGTGGCCAAAAGTTTTGAGAATTACATAAATATTGGAAATTGGAAAAGTTGCTGCTTAAGTTTTTATAATAGCAATTTGCATATACTCCAGAATGTTATGAAGAGTGATCAGATGAATTGCATAGTCCTTCTTTGCCATGAAATTAACTTAATCCCAAAAAAAACTTTCCACTGCATTTCATTGCTGTCATTAAAGGACCTGCTGAGATCATTTCAGTAATCGTCTTGTTAACTTAGGTGAGAATGTTGACAAGCACAAGGCTGGAAATCATTATGTCAGGCTGATTGAGTTAAAATGGCAGACTTGACATGTTAAAACTGGAGGGTGATGCTTGAAATCATTGTTCTTCCATTGTTAACCATGGTGACCTGCAAAGAAACGCGTGCAGCCATCATTGCGTTGCATAAAAATCGCTTCACAGGCAAGGATATTGTGGCTACTAAGATTGCACCTCAATCAACAATTTATAGGATCATCCAGAACTTCAAGGAAAGAGGTTCAATTCTTGTTAAGAAGGCTTCAGGGCGTCCAAGAAAGTCCAGCAAGCACCAGGATCGTCTCCTAAAGAGGATTCAGCTGCGGGATCGGAGTGCCACCAGTGCAGAGCTTGCTCAGGAATGGCAGCAGGCAGGTGTGAGCGCATCTGCACGCACAGTGAGGCGAAGACTTTTGGAAGATGGCCTGGTGTCAAGAAGGGCAGCAAAGAAGCCACTTCTCTCCAAAAAAAACATCAGGGACAGATTGATCTTCTGCAGAAAGTATGGTGAATGGACTGCTGAGGACTGGGGCAAAGTCATATTCTCCGATGAAGCCTCTTTCCGATTGTTTGGGGCATCTGGAAAAAGGCTTGTCCGGAGAAGAAAAGGTGAGCGCTACCATCAGTCCTGTGTCATGCCAACAGTAAAGCATCCTGAGACCATTCATGTGTGGGATTGCTTCTCATCCAAGGGAGTGGGCTTACTCACAATTTTGCCCAAAAACACAGCCATGAATAAAGAATGGTACCAAAACACCCTCCAACAGCAACTTCTTCCAACAATCCAACAACAGTTTGGTGAAGAACAATGCATTTTCCAGCACGATGGAGCACCGTGCCATAAGGCAAAAGTGATAACTAAGTGGCTCGGGGACCAAAACGTTGACATTTTGGGTCCATGGCCTGGAAACTCCCCAGATCTTAATCCCATTGAGAACTTGTGGTCAATCCTCAAGAGGCGGGTGGACAAACAAAAACCCACTAATTCTGACAAACTCCAAGAAGTGATTATGAAAGAATGGGTTGCTATCAGTCAGGAATTGGCCCAGAAGTTGATTGAGAGCATGCCCAGTCGAATTGCAGAGGTCCTGAAAAAGAAGGGCCAACACTGCAAATACTGACTCTTTGCATAAATGTCATGTAATTGTCGATAAAAGCCTTTGAAACGTATGAAGTGCGTGTAATTATATTTTACTACATCACAGAAACAACTGAAACAAAGATCTAAAAGCAGTTTAGCAGCAAACTTTGTGAAAACTAATATTTGTGTCATTTTCAAAACTTTTGGCCACAACTGTACACATGCTTACAAGTTGCTTGAGAAAGGCTCTAGTGTTTGAGCCGAAACGTCGTGTCCACATGGGTGAATATTTTTTTTTACTTTTTTTACTTCAGGATGCTACTTATTCTTTATTTTATATATATATATATATATATATATATATATATATATATATACACGGTATATATACTTTTATTGTTTAATATTCACATACAAGCTGTAACAACATATGATAAAAAGTGTCCCTTTAAAAAAGAATATACAGTACGTCTCTTGTATTTTAATTTACAGAATCTGTTACAGTTTTTGCGGAAGGGGTTCCATTTGGAATTTTGCAGAAGCAAATATTCTAAAGTTACAAATCCCCTGCATAGACATGCGACCACCAGTAGAGGGAGATAAAGAATTTACTACATACTAATATATATTAGATTGAAACTTTACACAGTATGCACCTTACCTCCTCTAGTGGTGACTGCAGGAAATAGGAATATGTTTTAAATCTGTCTTTGCAGGGAATTTGGAGATCTGTACGGGAAAGTGGAGTTTTGGTTGCTTTGAATATATATTAAGAAATTAACAGGAAAGAAAAGGAGATGATTCACTTTACCCCTTTAGGCCTGAAGCACAAGACAATGCAAATTGTGCGTCCGCCAAAAAAAACGGATGCCGCATCCGATTTTTTCCACAGATCCCTTGTAATAAATGCCTATCCTTGTCGGCAAATGTGAAAAAAGTAGGACATGCACTATTTTTTTTTGCTGAAGGGAAACACGGACAACGGACTCGGAACACAAACGGATGAACTATCAGCATTTTTTTGCTGACCCATTGAAATGAATGGGTCCCCATCCTATCCGCAAAAAAACGGAACGGAGGCAGAGAAAAACAACTGTCGTGTGTATGAGGCCTACAGGCATTTTTCACCTTCCAAATTTAGCAAATTTGACTTGTGTCACATTATGTAGTAATAAAAATTTAATGCCTTTGCATATCTAACAGATTTTGAGATTGTTTTTATGACATACTTCATGTTAGTGGCTAATTTGAGTTGATATATTTTACCTTTATTTATTTAAAAAAATCCATTTGGAAAATAGATATTTTCTAAATTTACATTAGTCTGCTTTTAAGACGAATGGTGATGCCTCATAAAATAGTTATTGATAATACTCACCATATGTCTACCTTATGTTGGCATACTTTTGTAAATGTAATTTAGTTTTTTTAGGACATTCGAAGGCTTAGAATTTTAGAAGCAGCTTTTAAAATATTCAAGAAAATTTTCAAAACCCACTTTTTAAAGAATCAATTCAGTTATAAAGTCACTTTGAAGGGCATAATATAAACCAGCCATAAATGACCCCATTTTAGAAACTACACCTCTCTAATTATTCAAAATTGAACTTTGTTAACCCTTTAGGTGTGCCATGAGAATTAAAGGAAGATGGAGGTGAGTTTTCAAAATGTTACTATAAAACCTTTTCTGCAGATTTCAATCCATTTTTTCCAGTAACTCAAGGGTTAACCACAAAACAAACCTCAGTATTTATTACTCTGATTCTGCAGTTTACAGAAACACTTCATATGTGATTGTAAACTGCTGCATGACTACACGCAAGTTTCAGAAGGAAAGGATCGCCATATGTGTCTTGCATTAATAAAAAAAACGCTCTCAGAAAAAGTCTCTACTTCTACCCCAGAGGCTTTTAAGAAGCAACATAGTGCCCGTAAATAAATCCATCAAAATCTGCTTCACAAAAACCAAAAGGTGGTCTTTCTCTTTTGAACTGTGAGGCATACCCAAACAGCAGTAAATATCTACATTTATGGCATTTATAGAATCCGCCGAACAATTTAACCACCTCAGCTCCCCTAGCTTAAACATACTTAATGATCAGGCCACTTTTTACACTTCTGCACTACACTACTTTCACCATTTATTGCTCGGTCATGCAACTTACCACCCAAATGAATTTTACCTCCTTTTCTTCTCACTAATAGAGCTTTCATTTGGTGGTATTTCATTGCTGCTGACATTTTTACTTTTTTTGTTATTAATCTAAATTTAACGATTTTTTTTGCAAAAAAATGAAATTTTTCACTTTCAGTTGTAAAATTTTGCAAAAAAAACGACATCCATATATAAATTTTTCTCTAAATTTATTGTTCTACATGTCTTCGATAAAAAAAAATGTTTGGGTAAAAAAAAAATGGTTTGGGTAAAAATTATAGCGTTTACAAACTATGGTACAAAAATGTGAATTTCCGCTTTTTGAAGCAGCTCTGACTTTCTGAGCACCTGTCATGTTTCCTGAGGTTCTACAATGGCCAGACAGCACAAACACCCCACAAATGACCCCATTTCGGAAAGTAGACACCCTAAGGTATTCGCTGATGGGCATAGTGAGTTCATAGAACTTTTTATTTTTTGTCACAAGTTAGCGGAAAATGATGATTTTTTTTTTTCTAACAAAGTCTCATATTCCACTAACTTGTGACAAAAAATAAAAACTTCCATGAACTCACTATGCCCATCACGAAATACCTTGACTCCAAAATGGAGTCACTTGTGGGGTAGTTATACTGCCCTGGCATTTTAGGGGCTCAAATGCGTGCAAAGTAGTTTGAAATCAAAATCTGTAAAAAATGGCCGGTGAAATCCGAAAGGTGCTCTTTGGAATGTGGGCCCCTTTGCCCACCTAGGCTGCAAAAAAGTGTCACACATGTGGTATTGCCGTACTCAAGAGAAGTTGGGCAATGTGTTTTGGGGTGTCATTTTACATATACCCATGCTGGGTGAGATAAATATCTTGGCAAAAGACAACTTTTCCCATTTTTTTTATACAAAGTTGGCATTTGACCAAGATATTTATCTCACCCAGCATGGGTATATGTAAAATGACACCCCAAAACACATTGCCCAACTTCTCCTGAGTACGGCAATACCACATGTGTGACACTTTTTTTGCAGCCTAGGTGGGCAAAGGGGCCCACATTCCAAAGAGCACCTTTAGGATTTCACAGGTCATTTTTTACACATTTTGATTTCAAACTACTGTACTTACCACACATTAGGGCCCCTAGAATGCCAGGACAGTATAACTACCCCACAAGTGACCCCATTTTGGAAAGAAGACACCCCAAGGTATTCCATGAGGGGCATGGCGAGTTCCTAGAATTTTTTATTTTTTGTCACAAGTTAGCGGAAAATGATGATTTTTTTTTTTTTTTCTTACAAAGTCTCATATTCCACTAACTTGTGACAAAAAATAAAAACTTCCATGAACTCACTATGCCCATCATGAAATACCTTGGGGTGTCTTCTTTCCAAAATGGGGTCACTTGTGGGGTAGTTATACTGCCCTGGCATTCTAGGGGCCCTAATGTGTGGTAAGTAGTTTGAAATCAAAATGTGTAAAAAATGACCTGTGAAATCCTAAAGGTGCTCTTTGGAATGTGGGCCCCTTTGCCCACCTAGGCTGCAAAAAAGTGTCACACATGTGGTATTGCCGTACTCAGGAGAAGTTGGGCAATGTGTTTTGGGGTGTCATTTTACATATACCCATGCTGGGTGAGATAAATATCTCGGCAAAAGACAACTTTTCCCATTTTTTTATACAAAGTTGGCATTTGACTGAGATATTTCTCTCACCCAGCATGGGTATATGTAAAATGACACCCCAAAACACATTCCCCAACTTCTCCTGAGTACGGCGATACCAGATGTGTGACACTTTTTTGCAGCCTAGATGCGCAAAGGGGCCCACATTCCTTTTAGGATGGCATTTTTAGACATTTGGATCCCAGACTTCTTCTCACGCTTTAGGGCCCCTAAAATGCCAGGGCAGTATAAATACCCCACATGTGACCCCATTTTGGAAAGAAGACACCCCAAGGTATTCAATGAGGGGCATGGCGAGTTCATAGAAAAAAAAAAATTTTGCCACAAGTTAGCGGAAATTATTTTTAATTTTATTTTCTCACAAAGTCTCCCTTTCCGCTAACTTGGGACAAAAATTTCAATCTTTCATGGACTCAATATGCCCCTCAGCGAATACCTTGGGGTGTCTACTTTCCGAAATGGGGTCACATGTGGGGTATTTATACTGCCCTGGCATTTTAGGGGCCCTAAAGCGTGAGAAGAAGTCTGGAATATAAATGTCTAAAAAATTTTACGCATTTGGATTCCGTGAGGGGTATGGTGAGTTCATGTGAGATTTTATTTTTTGACACAAGTTAGTGGAATATGAGACTTTGTAAGAAAAAAAAAAAAATATATATATATATATATTTCCGCTAACTTGGGCCAAAAAAATGTCTGAATGGAGCCTTACAGGGGGGTGATCAATGACAGCGGGGTGATCAGGGAGTCTATATGGGGTTATCACCCCCCTGTCATTGATCACCCCCCTGTAAGGCTCCATTCAGACGTCGGTATGTGTTTTGCGGATCCGCGGTGTCCGTGTTTTGCGGATCCACGGATCCGCAAAACACATACGGACGTCTGAATGGAGCCTTACAGGGGGGTGATCAATGACAGGGGGTGATCACCCCATATAGACTCCCTGATCACCCCCCTGTCATTGATCACCCTCCTGTCATTGATCACCCCCCTGTAAGGCTCAATTCAGACGTCCGTATGTGTTTTGCGGATCCGATCCATGTATCCGTGGATCTGTAAAAAACATACGGACGTCTGAATGGAGCCTTACAGGGGGGTGATCAATGACAGGGGGGTGATCAGGGAGTCTATATGGGGTGATCACCCCCCTGTCATTGATCACCCCCCTGTAAGGCTCCATTCAGATGTCCGTATGTGTTTTGCGGATCCGATCCATGTATCCGTGGATCCGTAAAAAACATACGGACGTCTGAATGGAGCCTTACAGGGGGGTGATCAATGACAGGGGGGTGATCAATGACAGGGAGGTGATCAGGGAGTCTATATGGGGTGATCACCCCCCGTCATTGATCCCCCCCATAAGGCTCCATTCAGACGTCTGTATGTGTTTTGCGGATCCGATCCATGTATCCGTGGATCTGTAAAAAACATACGGACGTCTGAATGGAGCCTTACAGGGGGGTGATCAATGACAGGGGGGTGATCAGGGAGTCTATATGGGGTGATCACCCCCCTGTCATTGATCACCCCCCTGTAAGGCTCCATTCAGATGTCCGTATGTGTTTTGCGGATCCGATCCATGTATCAGTGGATCCGTAAAAAACATACGGACGTCTGAATGGAGCCTTACAGGGGGGTGATCAATGACAGGGGGGTGATCAGGGAGTCTATATGGGGTGATCACCCCCCTGTCATTGATCACCCCCCTGTAAGGCTCCATTCAGATGTCCGTATGTGTTTTGCGGATCCGATCCATGTATCAGTGGATCCGTAAAAAACATACTGACGTCTGAATGGAGCCTTACAGGGGGGTGATCAATGACAGGGGGGTGATCAATGACAGGGGGGTGACCAGGGAGTCTATATGGGGTGATCACCCCCGTCATTGATCACCCCCCTGTAAGGCTCCATTCAGACGTCTGTATGTGTTTTGCGGATCCGATCCATGTATCAGTGGATCCGTAAAAAACATATGGACGTCTGAATGGAGCCTTACAAGGGGGTGATCAATGACAGGGGGGTGATCAGGGAGTCTATATGTGGTGATCAGGGGTTAATAAGGGGTTAATAAGTGACAGGGGGGTGTAGTGTAGTGGTGTTTGGTGCTACTTATTACTGAGCTGCCTGTGTCCTCTGGTGGTCGATCCTAGAAAAAGGGACCACCAGAGGAACAGGTAGCAGGTATATTAGACGCTGTTATCAAAACAGCGTCTAATATACCTGTTAGGGGTTAAAAAAATCGCATCTCCAGCCTGCCAGCGAACGATCGCCGCTGGCAGGCTGGAGATCCACTCGCTTACCTTCCGATCCTGTGAACGCGCGTGCCTGTGTACGCACGTTCACAGGAAATCTCGCGTCTCACGAGATGACGCACGGATGCGTCCAGGAGGAATGAATCGACCGCCTCCAGTACGCATCCGTGCGTTAGGCGGTCGGGAGGTGGTTAAAAGGTGTGTAGTGTCCTAGATGGCTCCTTCTGGCAAAATATGGGCTCCCAAAGCCAAATGGCACTCCTGTCCTTCTAAGCCCTGACATGCACTCATACAGCAGCTTACGTCCACATTGTTGGCATTTCCATAACACAGTAGTACTCGCCTATAAATTCAAGCAGTGTGGTGTGTCTCAAATGGCACCAGCTGGGCACCGCATATTGTGTACTGAAATTCCACACCTGTGGAAAATTTCTGGTCCGCTGCGCATTAATTTCTGCAAAATACCTGTGGCATCAAAACACTCACTCCAGCACCAAAAATGTACCCATGTACCTTGAAGAGTATTGTTTCCAAAATGGGGTCATATCCTGGGGGTTTCATTTATTATTTCACCCCAGAGCTGCATAAATCACCACATTGGGCCTCAAATGCATATTGTGCTCTTTTTTTTAACGCTCTAGCCCTTGTGTCAAGACAAAAGATTAGGGCTAAGGATAAGCTAACCAGTTTGGAACAAATTGGGTTCAGTCCGAACTTTGCTATTTTTCAGATGGCAGACAAATCCGAATCTTTTCAGGTTTGTTTCAGACGAATCCACTAAAACGGCGCATAGTGCCATTTTAGCCCACACGTCAGCAGGAAAAATGTACTAATGAGGAAGAAGAAGGGTTCTCACATAAACCTGGGAGGAAGTGGGGGGAGTTCTTGGCTTGATTTGTTCCCAGGCTGACAGATAGTCTTGATGAGCCAATCAGTGCAGCAGCAGGCAGGGAGGTGCCCGAACAGAACGCCATTCTGTGCTGAGCTGTGAATGAGGGGGGTTGGGTCTTACAGTGTCTGCCAGGAAAACGATCTTAGGGAGTCAAAGATAGTGAAAAATAAAATAAAAACAACAGGGGCAGTCAGAAATCACTCCAGCTTATTGCCAGGGAGAGTGAAGGGAAAGGCTAGGATACCAAAGAACAACTGTGTGTGTTGTGCACAATTGAGATAAGCAGGGCCACTGACAGACAGGGAGAAAGGAGACAGGACCTGTGGCTGACTATGCCTGCTATCAGAACTGCAGGTGCACCTCAAAAGCAGCTACCAAGCAAATACTTAAATTTTTTCCCCATTTTCACAGACATCCTTTTTTTGTGGGGTTCAATTGAATTAAGCTGCATATGTACATGATTACTGCAGCAATACCTATGGTGTGGCAGAAACCTACCAGTGTATATTGAGGTGAAACTTAGCATCAAGCCTCAATTGTCTGTTTACGTATATTCAGTTTACACACGGTTGCAATTAAAACATTTTGGGGTGGAGTTTATTTAATTAACCGGCGCTGGGTGGGCCTTTAACCTGATCCGGACACATGACGTACCGGTACGGCATGTTGTCCCGGTACTTAAGGACACATGACGTACCGGTACGTCATGTATAGTTTTGATCACTGCCGCTCGGCGGGCGGTGATCGGAACTCGGTGCCTGCTCAAATCATTGAGCAAGCACCTTGGGTAAATGCGCCGGGGGGTCCTGTGACCCGCCCATGTCGGCGATTGCAGCAAACTGCAGGTCAATTTGCACGTCGGATCGCTGCAAGGATCATCAGAGCCAGCACCCCAACAACTCCATCTGTGCCCCAGCACCCCCATCTGTGACCCAGCACCCCAAGCACCCAGGTAATTAGGGAAAGGCTAGGGACAAGTTAGATTAGGCAGGGATATTTAAGGGAAAGATAGTGAGAAGAAAAAAAAAAAAACTGTTACTGATTGCATCACCCTAAATCGGGTGTCTGGGGTCCACAGCACAGCTGTGTGACCCTAGACCCCCCAGGGGTGCTGCAGCTTTCCCCCCTTCCCCCCACAACTTATTTTTTGGGCGCATGCAGTTTATTTTATTTTTTTGTGCGTAAGCTGACTCTGGCCGGCACTCTTAGCGTGCGGCCACTGTGAGCGCATCGCACACCCCACTGCTGATCAACTTCGGACGGTTGATCAGCGATTTTGAATTTATTTTTTTTACATTTTTTGACCTTTTTTTAGTTAGTCTTTTTTTTTTGTCTGTTAGGTTTAGGGTGAGTTCGCGAACACCCGTGCCCCTACACACACGCACACCAAATAAAGATTTACACGCATGCACATACACACGCAGACACACACTCCCCTATGGCCCGCCAGACGTTCTTGGCCGAGGAGGCATACGCCCTGCTTGCCTCCGACTCCGAGAGTACCAGTGAGTACGAGGATGACCCCACTTTCCTTTTGTCATCTGCGTCCTCCTCATCATCTAGCGATGATGATGAGCCCTCAAAGCGGGGGAGACGCCGCCAGGCGAAGAAAGGGGACCGCCATGCTAGGGACCCTGTGGCCCACCCTAGTACAAGCAGCTCTGGGGCTCGTACTAGTTTTTAGTGTTGAGCGCGAATATTCGAATATCGAATTTTTTTCGTGAATATCGGCACTTCGCTAATTCGCTAATATTTCAAATATAGTGATATAAATTCGATATTTCGAATATTCTTTTTTTTTTTTTTTTTTATTGTTATATTTTTTTCTTTCCCACTTCCCTAAAGTTGTTCTTACCTGTCCTTTGGATTCCTGGCTTCCTGGCTGCTCCAGTCAGTGCCCGTTGCCGCTTCTGCCGACTTCCGTGCTCATGGAGCGTCCCCATCACCATGGGAACGTCTCCATATACTAGAATGTACTGTCGGATTTGAGAATTACGTGAAAAATCGCAATTCGATTATTTCAAGTTATAATAATCGAATTTCGATTTTAACTTAGCACTGCTATATTTAATTCTAGCCTAATATGGAATATAGCAGTGCTAAGTTAAAATCGAAATTCGATTATTATAACTTGAATTTTATTTTTTTATTTTTTTATTGTTATATTTTTTTCTTTCCCACTTCCCTAAAGTTGTTCTTACCTGTCCTTTGGATTCCTGGCTTCCTGGCTGCTCCAGTCAGTGCCCGTTGCCGCTTCTGCCGACTTCCGTGCTCATGGAGCGTCCCCATCACCATGGGAACGTCTCCATATACTAGAATGTACTGTCTGATTTGAGAATTACGTGAAAAATCGCAATTCGATTATTTCAAGTTATAATAATCGAATTTCGATTTTAACTTAGCACTGCTATATTTAATTCTAGCCTAATATGGAATATAGCAGTGCTAAGTTAAAATCGAAATTCGATTATTATAACTTGAATTAATCGAATTGCGATTTCAACTTGGACCTGGTTTACTATGGTTGGCTTGGTAGAATTAGCGAATATGACGAATGTATTCGTCATATTCCACAAAACGAAAATAACGAATGTATTCGTCATATTCCACAAAACGAAGATAACGAAGTATTCTGCATCTTCGTTTTAGCTACCTATTCATCAACTTCGCTAATTCTAGCAATCATATAGGAAAGTTTACTATAGAGACAGCTAAGTTTAATTCGCTATGCGATTATATGACTGCTTTTAAAAAAAAAAAAAATTGAATAATTATAATACCTGATAATTATTATAATTATTCTATTTATAAAAAAAAGCAAAGTAATATAATCGCATTGCGAATTAAACTTAGCTGTCTCTATAGTAAACTTTCCTATATGATTGCTAGAATTAGCGAAGTTGATGAATAGGTAGCTAAAACGAAGATGCAGAATACTTCGTTATCTTCGTTTTGTGGAATATGACGAATACATTCGTTATATTCGTTTTGTGGAATATGACGAATACATTCGTCATATTCGCTAATTCTACCAAGCCAACCATAGTAAACCAGGTCCAGGTTGAAATCGCAATTCGATTAATTCAAGTTATAATAATCGAATTTCGATTTTAACTTAGCACTGCTATATTCCATATTAGGCTAGAATTAAATATAGCAGTGCTAAGTTAAAATCGAAATTCGATTATTATAACTTGAAATAATCGAATTGCGATTTTTCACGTAATTCTCAAATCCGACAGTACATTCTAGTATATGGAGACGTTTCCATGGTGATGGGGACGCTCCATGAGCACGGAAGTCGGCAGAAGCGGCAACGGGCACTGACTGGAGCAGCCAGGAAGCCAGGAATCCAAAGGACAGGTAAGAACAACTTTAGGGAAGTGGGAAAGAAAAAAATATAACAATAAAAAAAATAAAAAATAAATTCAAGTTATAATAATAGAATTTCGATTTTAACTTAGCACTGCTATATTCCATATTAAGCTAGAATTAACGAATATGGAATATAGCAGTGCTAAGTTAAAATCGAAATTCGATTATTATAACTTGAATTAATCGCATTGCTATTTCAATAGGAGAGTAGCCTTTAAGTTAAAATCGCAATACGCGATTATTTAAATCGCATATTAATCACGATAACAAGTATAATGACGAATATTCGATTTCGACGAATATAAAACGAATATTCTATCGAATATTTGAGAATTTCGTCGAAATCGAATATGGCACCTGCCGCTCATCACTACTAGTTTTCCGGCCCACTAGTTAAATCCACCAGAGCCCCCTGCCGGTGAACTTGTCTGGTATACCCCAGAGCGTTATGAGCCCGTGATTCCTGATTTTGAAGGCCAACCAGGAATCCATATTTCCACAGTGGGCTTCACTGAATACCACTTTTTAAATCTTTTTTTCAGTGACCACTTTGTAAATCTGATGGTGGAGCAGACGAACCTGTACGCCCAAAAGTTTGTTGCTCAACACCCTGGCTCCTTTTTGGCTAGGCCCGGTGGCTGGACCCCGGTCAGTGCAGCCGAGATGAGGACGTTTTGGGGCCTTGTGCTGCACATTGGCCTAGTCAAGAAACCTAGTGTCAGGCATTACTGGAGACGTCCTCTACCAGACCCTACTTTACAGTACGGCCATGACATGCTCCCGGTTTGAAGCCATCCGGAAATGCCTGCATTATTCAGATAATGCAGCATTTCCCCCCCAAGGTGATTCTGCCTATGACCGCCTGTACAAAATCAGGCCAGTCATCGATCACTTCGGGGCCAAATTTGTACAGGCCTATGTACCTGGAAGGGAGGTCGCGGTTTATAAGTCTCTCATTGCGTTCAAGGGGAGACTTCTTTTCCGCCAGTATGTTCCCTCTAAGCGGGCAAGGTAGGGCGTGGAGCTGTACAAACTTTGTGAGAGTACCTCAGGGTACACTTACAAGTTTCGTCTGTACGAGGGGCGATATTCCTGCATTCAACTCCCAGAATGTCCCCCCACTCTAGGTGTTAGCGGGAAACTTGTGTGGGATCTTATGCACCCACTGCTAGATAAGGGTTACCACATGTACGTGGATAACTTTTATACTAGTATCTCCTTGTTCCAGTCCCTCGCCGCCAGATCCACGTCCGCTTGTGGGACCGTGCAGAAAAATCAACGCTGCCAACCTACCCACCCTCCAGGTACCTATCCCAGGGGTGAGACCCGTGGCCTTACTAGTGGAAACCTGTTGCTGGTCAGATATAAGGACAATAGGGATGTCCTTGTACTGTCCACAATTCATGGTAACGGTATCACCCCTGTCCCTGTGCGAGGTACCGCGGCAACGGTCCACAAGCCCGATTGTATCGTCGACTACAATCGGTATATGGGAGGAGTCTATCTGATCAAGTCCTCAAGCCATATGACGCCATGCGCAAAACCCGGGCATGGTACAAAAAAGTTGCGGTCTACTTGGTGCAGGTTGTCTTGTACAGCTCTTTTGTGCTGTCCCGGAGCGCTGGCAAGACAGGGACATTCCTTCAGTTCTATGAGGCAGTCCTCAAGGACCTGATCTTTTCTGACCGGGAAAGAGCAGACCGGAGTACCTTGGGAACTGGAGGCGCCCAGATCGTCCCTGGCCAACACTTTCCAGGTGTGGTCCCCCATACTGGAAAAAAGAGATGGACCCAAAAAAGGTGCAGAGTGTGTCACAGGAGGGGGATACGGAAGGACACCACTACTCAGTGTGACACGTGCCCCGATCATCCTGGCCTCTGCATTATTGGTTTCTTCAGGGAGTACCACACTTCCATGGAGTACTAAATTTATATCCCAATTTAGCCACTGACAATCGGATAAAAAACTGGTTCTCAGACTTGAGACACTAAAACGAAAAAAAAAAAAAATTTAAAAATATTATTTAGTAAAACAAAAATAAATTAAAAAGTAGACATAGGTATAGAGAATCTGCTCTATAAAAATACCCCCCCAACCCCTGAGATGAACCGGGTAAAAAAATAAAATAAAAAGCAATTTTTTTGTCACCTTACATCACAAAAATTGTATCATGTAATGTAGCAAGTGATCAAAAAGTCATATGCCCCCCAAAATAGTGCCAATAAAACGATCCTCTCATCCTGCAGAAAATGAGCCCCTACCTAAGATAATCGGCTAAAGACAAAAAAAAAATGACTCTTAGACTATGGAGATAGAAAAATATATATTTTTTTATATATATAAAAAGATAGTATAGTGTAAAACATAAATAAATTTTAAAAAAAGTAGACATATTAGGTATCGCCGCGTCCGTAAAAATCTGCTCTATAAAAATACCCCCCCTAACCCCTCAGATGAACAGTGTAAAAAAATAAAAACTGTGCCAAAAAAGCAATTTTACATTTTAATAAAAATTTTTCCAATAACAAAGCAAGGGTTAACAGCCAAACAAAACTTAATATTTATTACCCTTATACTGTAGTTTACAGAAACACCTCATATGTGTTCGTAAACTGCTGTATGACCAAACTGCAGGGCGCAGAAGCAAAGGAACGCCGTATGGTTTCTGGAAGGCATATTTTGATGGCCTTTTTTTTTGGCACCATGTCCCATTTGAAGCCCCCCTGATGCACCCCTAGAGTAAAAACTCCATAAAAGCGACCCCATCTAAGAAACTACACCCCTCAAGGTATCCAAAACTGATTTTACAAACGTCGTTACCCTTTAGGTGTTCCACAAGAGTTATTGGCAAATGGAGATGAAATTTCAGAATTTCAATTTCTGGTAACCTTGCCTCACAAAAATGTAATATAGATAAACCAAAAATCATATGTACCCTAAAAATAGTCCCAACAAAACTGCCACCTTATCCCGTAGTTTCCAAAAGGGGGTCACTTTTATGGAGTTTCTTCTGCAAACTACATAATCAGGGCAATAAATATAGCATTTTGTTTGGCTGTTAACCCTTGCTTTGTTACTGGATAAAATTTATTAAAAATGGAAAATTTGCCCAAAAATTTTAATTCTCAAATTTCATCCCCATTTGCCAATAACTCTTGTGCAACACCTAAAGGGTTAACAAAGTTTGTAAAATCTGTTTCGAATACCTTGAGGGGTGTAGTTTCTTAGATGGGGTCACTTTTATGGAGTTTCTATTCTAGGGGTGCATCAGGGGGGCTTCAATTGGGACATGGTGTAAATAAACCAGTCCAGCAAAATCTGCCTTCCAAAAACCATACGGCGCACCTCTCCCTCTACGCCCTACTGTTTGCCCATACAGTAGTTTACGGCCACATATGGGGTGTTTCTGCAAACTACAGAATCGGGGAAATAAATATAGCATTTTGTTTGGCTGTTAACCCTTGCTTTGTTACTGGAAAAACGTTATTAAAATGGAAAATTTGTCCAAAAATTGAAATTCTCAAATTTCATCCCCATTTGCTAATAACTCTTGTGCAACACCTAAAGGGTTAACAAAGTTTGTAAAATCAGTTTTGAATACCTGGAGGGGTTTAGTTTCTTAGATGGGGTCACTTTTATGGAGTTTCTATTCTAGGGGTGCATCAGGGGGGCTTCAATTGGGACATGGTGTAAATAAACCAGTCCAGCAAAATCTGCCTTCCAAAAACCATACGGCGCACCTCTCCCTCTACGCCCTACTGTTTGCCCGTACAGTAGTTTACGGCCACATATGGGGTGTTTCTGCAAACTACAGAATTGGGGCAATAAATATAGCATTTTGTTTGGCTGTTAACCCTTGCTTTGTTACTGGAAAAAATTGATTAAAATGGAAAATTTTGCCAATAAATCTTAATTCTGAAATTTTAGCTCCATTTGCCATTAACTTTTGTGGAACACCTAAAGGGTTAACTACATTTGTACAATCAGGTTTGAATACCTTGAGGGGTGTAGTTTCTAGAATGGGGTCATTTGTGGGTGGTTTCTATTATGTAAGCCTCACAAAGTGACTTCAGACCTGAACCGGTCCCTAAAAATTGGGTTTTTGAAAATTTGCTTCTTGTAACATCCCCAAAAAATAAACTAGAATTCCCAAAATGATCCAAACATGAAGTAGACATATGGGGAATGTAAAGTAATAACTATTTTTGGAGGTATTGCTATGTATTATAGAAGTAGAGAAATTGAAACTTGGAAATTTGGTATTTTTTTTAAATTTTGGGTAAATTTGGTATTTTTTATAAATAAAAATTATTTTTTACTTCATTTTACCAGTGTCATGAAGTACAATATGTGACGAAAAAAACTATCTCAGAATGGCCTGGATAAGTCAAAGCGTTTTAGAGTTATCACCACTTAAAGTGACACTGGTCAGATTTGCAAAAAATGGCCTGGTCCTTAAGGTGAAATAAGGCTGTGTCCTCAAGGAGTTAAACATGGAGCCTGCTCTCGTTTGCAGCGGGCGCCATAGCTGGGTGGTCTCTGCTGTTTCAAACAGCAGAGACCAGCTCCTCATGTCTGCGAATGGCAATAATGCTGATTGCAGGCATTTCAATTTCTAGATGCATGTACTATTAAAATATAAATTTATTTATCAAATGCGTCAATTGGATTAACAGAAAAAGATATCAAAATGTCTGATTCACCATTTTTCCATCACTTCTCATACCCCAAAAATTTTATATATGTGATCAAAAAGTCACACACACTCCTAAATTGTATTAATAAAACCTACAGATCATCCTGCAAAAAATAAGCTCCCACACAGCTCAGTAGACATAACTATAAAACAGTTATGAGGGTCAAAATATGGCAATTTAAAAAAAAAACTTAAAAAAAATGTTTATTCTTTTTTCAGTATTAAAACACAAGAAAAACTATACATGTATGCTATCGCCAGGTACAATTTAACTGCATAGTGAATGCAGTAAAAAAAAAAAAAAAAAAACGTTGCAGAATTGTGTTTAAGGCAGCAGAGACCAGCGGCTTATGGCTGCGAATGGCAATAATGCTAATTGCAGGCATTTAAACTTCTAGATCCTGTGATCAAGTGCGACTATGGCATTTAAATGGTAAAAAAACTCTCAAGCACGTGCTTCAGGGTTAAGACCGGATCCTCCATGTGACAATCGGGGAAGCTGGTCGTTAATTCTAATACGCTGAGTCTCTCTGAAGAGTTTTCCTAAAAATTATCCTATATTTATCCTAAATATCCTAGGAGGCTAGAGGGGGTATATACCAACTTTCAAGGCAATTTGAGTAACTTGGGTTCAGCCTGAACCAATTCAGGTCTAAACCAAAGTTCTTAAAATATTCTGCAAACCAGACCCGAAACGAATCTCGACTTGTGCGCTCGTCTCTAACTAGGGCCACATATGGGATATTCTAAAACCAGGAAGCACAGCATGGTAATACAAAGGCTTGTTTTTCACTCTGGCATACGCTGTTCACAACATATTGGGAACTGAAATGGCAGATCTATGTAAAAATTGCCTTTTTCACTTTGCACCATCTGCTGTGATTACATTTTTGCAAAACACATGTGGGGTCAAAATTCTTTTTACACCATTTGGTAAATACTGTTAGGTTGAGGGCTCTCTAAAATGGGGTCACTTCTTCAGAGATTTCCTGTTATATTTCACCTCTAAGCTCTTTCTCTTCTGAACTCCCAAACAGCAGTGTATAACCAAGTATGGGGTGTTGTTGTATTCTGGAGAAAATGCGTAACAGGTGAGGTACTTTCTTTTCCATTACCACTTATGTAAATGAAAGATCTGGGGCTAAAGCAACATTTTATTGGATAAAATGAAATTTTTCATCTTTATAGCCAATTGCTTCTAAATTTTATGAAATGCCTTTGTGGTCAAAGCACTCACAATTCCTTGAGGGGTGTAATTTCCAAAATTGGGTCACTTTTTGGGGGTTTTCTCTGTAAGGGTACCTCAGGGTCTCTTCAAATGTGACATGGCACCCAAAAACAATTCCAGAAAAAATCTGCCCTCCAAAACCATATGGCACTCTTTGCCTTCTTAGCCCTGCTGTGTGACAATACAGCAGTTAACTACCACATATAGGGTGTTTCTGCAAACTGCAGAATCAAGGATCAATAAGTATTGAGTTGTTGTTTTTTTATGTTAAACCTTGCTGTAACTGCCAGAGTTTTCTGATCCCTGATCTAAACGGTTAACAACAATTGGAAAATCAGTTTCCAATAATTTCTAAGATGAGGTAATTTATGAGTGGTTTCAATTATATAAACCCAACAAAGTGGCTTCATAGTTGGACTGGTCCTTAACCACCTCCCGACCGCCTAACGCACGGATGCGTCCGGAAGGTGGTTGATTGATTCCTCCTGGACGCATCCGTGCGTCATCTCGCGAGACGCGAGATTTCAGTCAAAGCCGGCCCGCGCATGCGCATCGCGGGCCGGCAAAAGTTAAAGAACAATTTAGTCACCAGCCTGCCAGCAACGATCATTGGCTGGCAGGCTGGCGATTTTCAAAAAATCCAATCACAAGCCATATAACAGATCATATTAGTAAATATAAAGATCTGTTATATGGCTTGTCTGCTCCTGGATCCAACCGACGAAAAGGACCAGCAGAGGAGCAGACTGAACTGTGAGTAGCACCAAACACTACACTTAGCCCCAGATCACCCCCCTGCACCCCAATTTACCCTTTGATCACCCCTTTGATTGCCCCTGTCAATCACTAGTGAAAGGAAAAAAAGTGATCAGTGTAAACTGTCACTTTTTTTTTTCACTGGTATTGACTGTTAGGTTTTAGGGATAGTTTAGGCCCCTTGGTTAGGTAGTTTAGCGTCAGTTAGCGCCCAGCCCACCGCACCGCAGTCACTTATTCGCTGTTTAGCGTATCGCTAATCAGCATTTGTACTTTTATAGTATCTGTAAGTGATCAAAACTGATCACGGTCAGATCTATAATTGTATTAGTGTCACCTTAGCTCGCCCTCCACCCAAAACGCAGTGTTTGCCCGATCAGGCCTGATCGGTCGCCCACACGTGCGTTCGCCCACGCCCGCCCCGCCGCAGTGACAAAAAATATATATTTTTTGATCACTGCACATTCACTTTACACGCACTGCGGCGATAAAAAAAATCAGTTTTGATATTTTTTATCAACCGCAGCGGCCTCAGGTACTTCGCTAGCCTCCCCTTTGTAAGACAGGCTTGCTTTTTTTCTTGGGTAGTCTCAGGGAATACCCCTAAATTTAGTAGTCCAAAATGTCAAACAGGGGGTATTCTTCTGAAGAGGCCTACAGGATTCTGACCCAGTCGGATGAGGAGTGGGAACCCTCATCTGACGAATCTAGCGGGTCAGAATATGAACCTGTAGAAAGCAGTGGCTCTCTGACCCAAAGTTCAGACGAGGAGGCTGAGGTCCCTGATAGCACCAGGCGTACCCGGCCCCGTGTCGCTAGACCACAGGTTACGCAGGATCAGCTTCAAGAGCAGCAGAGTGGGGCTGTCGCTGCCGGATCACGTGGTGAGGCATGCACCAGCAGCGCAGCCCTTCCTGGACCTAGTACCAGCACTGCCGTACAACATTGTGAAGTAGCGAGCACCAGAAGGGCAGTTGAAGCTGGTACGGTGGCACGTGCAGTAGTTACCCCGTCGCAGCCACTGCACAGACAGGCCCGTAGAGCCCCTAGAGTCCCTGAGGTGCTGGCAAACCCTGATTGGCAGTCACCAACTTCAGCCGCACCTGTAGTTCCCCCTTTCACCGCCCAGTCTGGAGTTCGGGTTGAGGCGGCTCATATCGGTTCGGCCCTGGGATTTTTTGAGCTGTTCTTGACTGCGGAGCTCTTAGACTTTGTTGTGGCAGAAACAAACCGGTATGCCACACAATTTATAACCGCAAACTCGGGAAGCTTTTATGCCCAGCCTTTCCGGTGGAAACCAGTCCAAGTTTCCGAAATTAAAAATTTTCTGGGCCTTCTCCTCAACATGGGTCTAACTAAAAAGCATGAATTGCGGTCATATTGGTCCACGAACCCGATTCATCACATGCCCATGTTCTCTGCTGCTATGTCCAGGACACGATTTGAGACCATCCTGCGTTTTCTGCATTTTAGCGACAACACCACCTCCCGTCCCAGAGGCCACCCAGCTTTTGACCGGCTCCACAAAATTCGGCCCCTCATAGACCATTTTAACCAGAAATTTGCAGATTTGTATACCCCCGAGCAAAGCATCTGCATAGACGAGTCCCTAATACATTTTACCGGGCGCCTTGGCTTCAAACAATACATCCCAAGCAAGCGTGCCCGGTATGGGGTCAAATTGTATAAGCTCTGTGAAAGGGCCACAGGCTATACCCACAAATTTCGTGTCTATGAGGGAAAAGATCAGATCCTGGAGCCGGTCGGTTGCCCTGACTACCTGGGGAGCAGTGGGAAGACAGTCTGGGACTTGGTGTCACCCTTATTCGGCAAGGGGTGCCATCTTTATGTGGACAATTTCTACACAAGTGTGGCCCTCTTTAGGCATTTGTTTCTAGAACGGATTTGCGCCTGTGGCACCGTGCGACCTAGTCGCCGGGGCTTCCCCCAACGGCTCGTTACCACCCGTCTTGCAAGGGGGGAGAGGGCTGCCTTGTGTAACGAAGAACTGCTCGCGGTGAAATGGAGAGACAAGCGTGATGTTTACATGCTCTCCTCCATTCACGCAGACACGACAATCCAAACTGAGCGAGCAACCCGTGTCATTGAAAAGCCCCTCTCAGTCCACGACTATAATTTGCTCATGGGAGGGGTGGACTTCAATGACCAGATGTTGTCTCCGTATTTAGTTTCCCGCAGAACCAGACGCTGGTATAAGAAGGTGTCTGTATATTTGATTCAATTGGCGCTGTATAATAGTTTTGTTCTCTACAGTAAGGCTGGGAGAACACGATCCTTCCTCAAATTCCAGGAAGAGATCATCGAGAACCTCCTGTATCCAGAAGGTTCCGTGGCCCCATCCACCAGTGTAGTTAGCCGTCTACACGAGCGACATTTCCCCAATGTCGTTGCTGGTACCTCAACCGAACCGTCACCCCGAAAAAGATGTCGTGTCTGGAGCAGGAGTGAAATAAGGCGTGACACCCGCTATTTCTGTCCTGACTGTTCTGACCACCCTGCCCTATGCTTAGGAGAGTGTTTCCGGAAGTACCACACACAGGTACACCTAGCAGGTACACCTAGCATAGGGATCACATCTCACCAGGACAGGCACACAGGGCTATTAGGGCCCATTCACTCACAGCTGCTGCAAACGTCTCCCTTCACATGGGACAAAGTGCATAACGTACTTCGCCACATCTTTGGGCGATTTGCGCTTTGCACATTGACCCATGGGGAAGGAGAGGTTTGTTCTATAAAAGGTAAAAAAAAAAAAAAACACCAGTAAGCAAAAAGGTTAATGTTCAGTTCAAAAAGTTTAAGTTTATATGTTCTCTTCCAAAGTTAATAAAATTATTGTGTTGCGGCCTGGTTTTTTTTTTTTTTTTTTTTACCTTCCAGGTGGACCAACCGATCGACTAGCTGCAGCACTGATGTGCATTCTGACAGAAGCATTGCGCTGCTGTCAGATTACACGCAAGTCGGTGTATGCGGCGCTGCAAGACGAGATTTCTCCTCTGCAGTAAAAGATACGTTTGCCGAGGCATATGAGCTGAGGAGGTGGCGGTGTTCCTATGCTTTGGCAAACACTTTGTATATAAAAAATAAATAAAAAATCCCGGCAATGATTTATTCATCCACATCGATTGATGTGAATGGAGAAATCTGGTTTGCCAGGGCATACGAGCTAAGTGGGTATGGATGTTGGGCGGAGCTCCTATGTCCTGGCAGACGCCTTTCCCCTCCTTTTTCTTTTTTTGGCAGAGATTTTTTCATCCACATTGATCGATGAGGCTGAACGAAAAAAAAAATCTCATTACCCGTATGCTCAATATAAGGAGAATAGCAGAAACTCCTAATGCTGGCCATACATGTAATGATTGCGGAGACCCTCAAATGCCAGGGCAGTACAAACACAAATAACACCATTTTGGAAAGAAGACACCCCAAGGTATTCGCTGAGGGGCATATTGAGTCCATGAAAGATTAACTTGTGACAAAAAATAAAAAATTCTAGGAACTTGCCATGCCCCTCACGGAATACCTTGGGGTGTCTTCTTTCCAAAATGGGGTCACTTGTGGGGTAGTTATACTGCCCTGGCATTTTCCAGGGGCCCTAATGTGTGGTAAGTAGGTAAATGACCAGTGAAATCCGAAAGGTGCTCTTTGGAATGTGGGCCCCTTTGCCCACCTAGGCTGCAAAAAAGTGTCACACATCTGGTATCTCCGTATTCAGGAGAAGTTGGGGAATGTGTTTTGGGGTGTCATTTTACATATACCCATGCTGGGTGAGAGAAATATCTTGGCAAAAGACAACTTTTCCCATTTTTTTATACAAAGTTGGCATTTGACCAAGATATTTATCTCACCCAGCATGGGTATATGTAAAATGACACCCCAAAACACATTCCCCAACTTCTCCTGAATATGGAGAAACCACATGTGTGACACTTTTTTGCAGCCTAGGTGGGCAAAGGGGCCCACATTCCAACGAGCACCTTTCGGATTTCACTGGCCATTTTTTACAGAATTTGATTTCAAACTCCTTACCACACATTTGGGCCCCTAGAATGCCAGGGCAGTATAACTACCCCACAAGTAACCCCATTTTGGAAAGAAGACACCCCAAGGTATTCCGTGAGGGGCATGGCGAGTTCCTAGAATTTTTTATTTTTTGTCCCAAGTTAGTGGAAAATGATGATTTTTTTCTTTTTTTTTTCTTACAAAGTCTCATATTCCACTAACTTGTGACAAAAAATAAAAACTTCCATGAACTCACAAAGCCCATTAGCGAATACCTTGGGGTCTCTTCTTTCCAAAATGGGGTCACTTGTGGGGTAGTTATACTGCCCTGGCATTCTAGGGGCCCAAATGTGTGGTAAGGAGTTTGAAATCAAATTCTGTAAAAAATGACCAGTGAAATCCGAAAGGTGCTCTTTGGAATATGGGCCCCTTTGCCCACCTAGGCTGCAAAAAAGTGTCACACATGTGGTATCTCCGTATTCAGGAGAAGTTGGGGAATGTGTTTTGGGGTGTCATTTTACATATACCCATGCTGGGTGAGAGAAATATCTTGGCAAAAGACAACTTTTCCCATTTTTTTATACAAAGTTGGCATTTGACCAAGATATTTATCTCACCCAGCATGGGTATATGTAAAAATACACCCCAAAACACATTCCCCAACTTCTCCTGAATACGGAGATACCAGATGTGTGACACTTTTTTGCAGCCTAGGTGGGCAAAGGGGCCCACATTCCAAAGAGCACCTTTCGGATTTCACTGGTCATTTTTTACAGAATTTGATTTCAAACTCCTTACCACACATTTGGGCCCCTAGAATGCCAGGGCAATATAAATACCCCACAAGTGACCCCATTTTGGAAAGAAGAAACCCCAAGGTATTCCGTGAGGGGCATGGCAAGTTCCTAGAATTTTTTCTTTTTTGTCACAAGTTAGTGGAAAATGATGATTTTATTTTTTTTTTTCATACAAAGTCTCATATTCCACTAACTTGTGACAAAAAATAAAAACTTCCATGAACTCACTATGCCCATCAGCGAATACCTTGGGGTGTCTTCTTTCCAAAATGGGGTCACTTGTGGGGTAGTTAGACTGCCCTGGCATTCTAGGGGCCCAAATGTGTGGTAAGGAGTTTGAAATCAAATTCTGTAAAAAATGACCAGTGAAATCCGAAAGGTGCTCTTTGGAATATGGGCCCCTTTGCCCACCTAGGCTGCAAAAAAGTGTCACACATCTGGTATCTCCGTATTCAGGAGAAGTTGGGGAATGTGTTTTGGGGTGTCATTTTACATATACCCATGCTGGGTGAGAGAAATATCTTGGCAAAAGACAACTTTTCCCATTTTTTTATACAAAGTTGGCATTTGACCAAGATATTTATCTCACCCAGCATGGGTATATGTAAAATGACACCCCAAAACACATTCCTTAACTTCTCCTGAATACGGAGATACCAGATGTGTGACACTTTTTTGCAGCCTAGGTGGGCAAAGGGGCCCACATTCCAAAGAGCACCTTTCGGATTTCACTGGTCATTTATTACAGAATTTGATTTCAAACTCCTTACCACACATTTGGGCCCCTAGAATGCCAGGGCAGTATAACTACCCCACAAGTGACCCCATTTTGGAAAGAAGAGACCCCCAAGGTATTCGCTGATGGGCATAGTGAGTTCATAGAACTTTTAAATTTTTGTCACAAGTTAGTGGAATATGAGACTTTGTAAGAAAAAAAATAAAAAAATCATAATTTTCCGCTAACTTGTGACAAAAAATAAAAAGTTCTATGAACTCACTATGCCCATCAGCGAATACCTTAGGGTGTCTACTTTCCGAAATGGGGTCATTTGTGGGGTGTTTGTACTGTCTGGGCATTGTAGAACCTCAGGAAACATGACCGGTGCTCAGAAAGTCAGAGCTGCTTCAAAAAGCGGAAATTCACATTTTTGTACCATAGTTTGTAAACGCTATAACTTTTACCCAAACCATTTTTTTTTTACCCAAACATTTTTTTTTATCAAAGACATGTAGAACAATAAATTTAGAGCAAAATTTATATATGGATCTCGTTTTTTTTGCAAAATTTTACAACTGAAAGTGAAAAATGTCATTTTTTTGCAAAAAAATCTTTAAATTTCGATTAATAACAAAAAAAGTAAAAATGTCAGCAGCAATGAAATACCACCAAATGAAAGCTCTATTAGTGAGAAGAAAAGGAGGTAAAATTCATTTGGGTAGTAAGTTGCATGACCGAGCAATAAACGGTGAAAGTAGTGTAGGTCAGAAGTGTAAAAAGTGGCCTGGTCTTTCAGGGTGTTTAAGCCATGGGGGCTGAGGTGGTTAAAGGGGTTCTCTGGGAATTAAGAAAATGAAAATACTTAAATATTACTTTATTATAAATATATTCTCAAATACCTTTTATTATTTATGATGGCTCGTTTTGTCTGGGCAGCAGTCTTCAGCGGAAACAAAATGGCTACTGTCCCATTAGTTCACACAAAACCTGTCCTAATCACACATGAGGACAAGTTACTTTATAACACTGAGGTAAAGAGCTGCCTCATCCTCCTCTCTACTTGACAGGGATTATTATCCTGAATACAGATGATAAGAACGTTAGCTGAATCTCTGGGGAATTTAGTTCATAAGGAGACATGAAATACAGAGGAGATGGACCGAACAGGCTGTGGTAATGTGTTGCTGTAGTAATGGAGACTGTAAACAAGTGCTGCTGCTCATTAGCCACACCCCCACTATCCTTTCATGTCTCCTCATCATCTCCATTCCCACAGAGACTCACCTATATTCAGGATCATGATTCCTGACAAGCAGAGCAGAGAGGAGGATGATGCAGCACTATGGCTCATTGTGGTGAAGTCTTGCTGTGTGATTAGGAAAGGTTTTGTGTATACTGATAGGATGGCAACCATTCTATTTCTCATGATAATTGCTCCCTAGACAATACAAGCCATTCTAAGTAATGAAAGGTGTTTGTGAATATATTTATTATAAAATAATATTTAAGTATTTCCGTTTTTTTAATTCCTGGAGAACCCCTTTAAAAAAGTGGGTTTGGGAAATTTTCTAAAACATTTAAAAAATTGCTATTAAAATTCTAAGCCTTCTAACAATCTTTAAAAATAAATGGCATTTAAAAAAAGATGCCAACATAAATTAGATATTTGGTGAATGTTCATTAATGACTATTTCATGAGGTATCACTATCCGTCTTAAAAGCAGAGAAATTCAAATTTATAAAATAGCAAATTTTCTCATATTTTCTGTAAATTTTGAATTTTTTTAAATAAATAAGGGTAAACCATAGTGAATCAAATTCACCTGTAAGATGAAGAACAATGTGTCACGTGAAAACATTCTCAGAATTGCTTACATAAGTAAAAGCCTTCCAATGTTATTACCACATAAAGAGACACATGTGACATTTGCTAAATTTGGCCTTGTCAGGATGGTGAAAAATGGCTGTGTCAGGAAGGGGTTAAGGTATTATGTCATTCATTTTGTAGGTGTGTGTTCACATGTTTGTGTGTGTTTTGTTTAGCTCTTAGCACTTTTGATTTGCACTTTTCACTTCAGCACTTGTACTCATTACTGTACACTTTTTCACTTTATTGTTAGCGATATACAGTATTTGCAAGATACTAAATAAGGTTGGAATGTGGTCAGACGATAAATGAGCCACAATCCTATGTATGTAATTATTGAGTAAGTGCAATGTAGGAGGATAACTATAGGGGTTGTCCCATCTCATACATTGGGGGTATATTGCTAGGCTATGCCCCCAATGTCTGATAGATGCGGCTCCCACCTATGGGACCTGCACCTACCTTTAGAACGGAGGCCACAAAGTGAAGTAGGTCACTCTGCGTATACATGGCCACCATTCCATTCACTTCTATTGGGCCAATCGAAACAGCCAAGCCAGCACTCAGCTATTTTCAGCAGTCCCATAGAAATTAATAGAGGATGGCTGTGCATGCATGATCCTCCTTCAATTTACGTGCTACGTTTTAGAGATAGGTACGAGTTTTAGAGATGGGACCCGCACCTATCAGACATTGGGGGCATATCGCTAGGATATCACTATGAATGAGATGACAACCCCTTAGGGGCATTATTATTGCTGCACTGATTTATTGTATTTAACATAATTTGGATGTAATCTTAATGTATGACATGCTATGTACCTGTTTTACCAGCAGGTGGAGTATGGCTGGCAGTGCTCTGCGCCAGAAATGGAACTTACCATTCCATTCCACTCCCCCCTTTGGTAGAAGTGGGTTAGGACAACTTCCTGCAAATGGTGGTGGCTTAGAGTGTTAGTCAGTTGAGAGGAGAATAGGGATGGTGAAGAAATGTGTTTCCCCTCTTTCCTGCTGGAGCAGTAGGGTAGCAGCTCGTAGAGCACCATCCCCTCACAATATTCAGTCCTAGCGGACACTGTATCTAAATATCTCCCTCTACACGGGCTCCCAATGGGCATATTGCATTTTGGCGTCATGAACAGGATGAACTTTTGCGCCTATACCACTGTTTAAACCTCTAAAGCATGACTTTATGACTGTTGCAACTGGCGAAACTGCACCACGGGGCATGCACCAGATTTCAGCATGGGAAAAGAGGTATCCACCCATCCCAAGTGCTGGAAGGAGAGCCACCAGAATCCGGCCACTTAACCAGTTGCAGCGAGGAAGCCAGTCGCATCCAATATGGCACGCCAGAGCAAAAATCTAGACTGGGGAGCCATGATGTGGGCAACGAACGCAAGTATTGGAGGCCGTTGGAGAAATCCAGGCTGCTTGTCACGAGTTGGAGGTCCCAGGAGAGACCTCCGCGTCGTCAAGCAATAAACAAATAGAAATCAGGTACAGACACACAAGAGTTTATTGCACAAACAAAAACCAGGGAAGGCAGCACAGACAAAACATGAGCTCTATGTACTGTCAGCACAGTGGGAGAAAACCCCCACCGCGCCACTGTCTAGTAATACTCCAGAGGGGCGTGACTAAGCAACTCCTGGTATTCACTAGGGCCCCAGATGGTAGGGTTAGACTTTGCAGCAGGAAGTTGCCAGGGTCCACTCCAGAGCGTGAACTAGACAGTGACAGCAAGAACGAATGGACAACAGGTACCAGAAGGTACCGACGGCACATAGGCAAACATAACAGACAGGCAAATACAAACAGGGCAACTAATAACACAAGCAGGAGTACATAGCAAGGAAACAGGAGTGACAATGAGCAGAGAAGGACTTGCTCCACCAGTAGTGAACTGCATGGCCTTACCCATGGCACTCTGCTGCAAAGAAAGGTGCAGCAAGGGCTTGCTGAACAGAGACATGAATACACACAAGGTAACTAAAACATAACTGGCAGAACAGATAATAGAAACACAGGAAAGAGGCCATCAAAGAGGACGGGAATGAACAAGTAGGAAACCCACAGAGCATAGACAGACAGACAGACAGACAGATCCCATGGGTCAGCAGCATGGGAGAGAGAGTACAAACAAGGAGCAGGACAAGACAACACACACCAGGAGAGCTGACACAGAACTGAGGAAACCGCAGCCTTATATACAGGTTCCATGGGTGCAGCAGAGAGGCCACACCCATGGAGCAGACAGAGAGGATTAACTCCTAATAGAAACACAGGGGAGTTAACCCATACAGAACCACAAATGACGCACAGAAACAAAACTTCAGCGAGGAGCGCCGAACGAGCAAGGACGGAAGGTCACAGCCAGAGATAGTGGCTGTGACACTGCTCTACAAGAATGTGCCCCGGGCACCCCAGAAGCATTCTGTTCCGCCACCCGGATCGACTGGTGCAGCAGAGAGCCGAAGCCTAGCCAACCTGGCCCACGCCAAGGATTCATGGGCCTACAAGACAGCTATTGAGGAGTGGTTAGCACTGGTGTCTTGCATCGCTGGGGTCCTAGGTTCGAATCTGACCAAGAACAACATCTGCATGGAGTTTGTATGTTCTCCCTGTGTTTGCGTGGGTTTCCTCCAGTTTCCTCCCACATTCCAAAGACATACTGATAGGGACCTTAGATTGTGAGCACAATACTGATAGGGATCTTAGATTGTGAGCCCCATTGGGGACAGTGTGATACTAATGTCTGTACGCTGCGGATTATAGTAGCGCTATATAAGTGTATTAAATAAATAAATAAATAAATAAATGTATCAAGTCTGGTTTGAGGAGCAACTGGGCCCATCAGTTCCTCACCGCCTACAGGAGACAATTTCCAGGACCCTCTCGCTAGGCCCCAAACCACAGCCACAGCCGTAGGTACTGCTGCTGAGAGTATCTACACCCCAGCCAAGTCACGTATCAGAATATCATGTCTTAGAAGCTGCCCCCAGTGCGCGGGCCCCTTACCGGGCAGACTACACCACCAAATTGTCGCCGAAGTCATGCCTGCACCCACCTCTGCAGCCGGAGATATTGTGCCCTCCGATACCAGCAGGGGTATCCAAGCAGCCAGAGATCACATCACTAGAACCAACAGAATCTTTGCAGCGTCTCTTATTGAGTGGAGAAGCAGCAGTGAGGATGAGGTATATCACACCCCTTTAGTCCGCCCTCCTCATGCCTAATTATGGAGGGACTCCAACTAAGACTAAGAAATGTCCCTGTTGCACACATTAGTGCCATTTTCCCCTTTGCAATAAAAATAAAAAACAACCAGAAAAAAACATTCTAAGCTTGTACCCAAAGAATGGACTCAAAATGTGTACCTGGGCTATTTGTGACCCCACCTGTGATTCTGGAACTTTAGGCTAATAAAGCTGTAAGTTGGAGGTCTCCGATTGCATTTATTTTCTCTGTTTGCAACGTTAAAGCACTTTACTCATTGTCATGGACTCGGAGCTGCAGTGTGAGCTGGCTCTGTGTTTCCAGGACTTGTTCTTATGTACTTTTCATGGACTTTCAAAAATATTTAGCTAGTTAGATAGCTACCTACCTACCTCATGGACTGTCACTCTAGTAGTTAATGGGGGTGCTAGGCTGTATGTATATTGTGCAAATGCCCTTAACTAGGGATGAGCGAACCCGAACTGTATAGTTCGGGTTCGTACCGAATTTTGGGGTGTCCGTGACACGGACCCGAACCCGAACATTTTCGTAAAAGTCCGGGTTCGGTGTTCGGCGCTGCAAAGCAGCCAATCAACAAGCGTCATACTACTTGCCCCAAGAGGCCATCAAAGCCATGCCTACTATTGGCTGTGATTGGCCAGTGCAGCATGTGACCCAGCCTCTATTTAAGCTGGAGTCACGTAGCGCCGCACGTCACTCTGCTCTGATCAGTGTAGGGAGAGGATGCAGCTGCTGCTGTTAGGGCGAGATTAGGCAGGGATTTATTTACTGAAGTGATCGATATACAGCTGTGTATCATACAACCTCTGCTATTCAATTGCTCACTGTTTTTAGGCTGCCCAGAGCGTTTTTCAGTCACTTTTTTCTGGGGTGATCGGCGGCCATTTTGTGTCTTGTGGTGCGCTAGCACAAGCTGCCACCAAGTCCATTTTTAACCATCAATAGTGTGTTGTTGTTTTTTTGCTATATCCTACATCAGGGGCTTGGCTGTGCTTGCTATTTTATTGAGGGGTAAAATACAATTGCCAAAATAGCAGTACCCTAAATCTGGTGTTTCAGCTGTGGCTAGCCAATTGTAATACTGTCTGCTGTCTGCCGAAGCACAGTTTTTGTTCTGGGTTGAAATACAATTCCCAACTTAGCAATTCCCTAAATTAGTGGTTTCTGCTCTATCAAGCCAAGGTTAAATCTATCCATAAAAGGGTATATTAGATTGAAGGTGCGGATAGGGTCATCCTCAATAACTTCACACGCTACCGTGCATTTCCAAGTCTAATTCTGTCCGTAAAAGGGATACCTGTCATTCAGCGCCTAAATACTAGGCCTACAATTTATATTCAGCTAAATCTGTCGTTACTGCTGTGCCTGTATTAGTGTAATACGGTACCTAAATAGATAGCCAGATAGTGTTAGGTGCCTGTAAAAAAAGGCCTGTATTTGAATTTAATACATTGGGCCAAATAATTTTTTTCTTATTGTGGTGAACGGTAACAATGAGGAAAACATCTAGTAAGGGACACGGACGCGGACGCGGACATGGTCGTGGTGGTGTTAGTGGACCCTCTGGTGCTGGGAGAGGACGTGGCTGTTCTGCCACAGCCACACATCCTAGTGAACCAACTACCTCAGGTCCCAGTAGACACCAGAATTTACAACGATATTTGGTGGGGCCCAATGCCGTTCTAAGGATGGTAAGGCCTGAGCAGGTACAGGCATTAGTCAATTGGGTGGCCGACAGTGGATCCAGCACGTTCACATTATCTCCCACCCAGTCTTCTGCAGAAAGCGCACAGATGGTGCCTGAAAACCAAGCCCATCAGTCTGTCACATCACCCCCATGCATATCAGGGAAACTGTCTGAGCCTCAAGTTATGCAGCAGTCTCTTATGCTGTTTGAAGACTCTGCTGGTAGGGTTTCCCAAGGTCATCCACCTAGCCCTTCCCCAGGGGTGGAAGAGATAGAATGCACTAACGCACAACCACTTATGTTTCCTGATGAGGACATGGGAATACCACCTCAGCACGTCTCTGATGATGACGAAACACAGGTGCCAACTGCTGCGTCTTTCTGCATTGTGCAGACTGAACAGGAGGTCAGGGAGGAAGACTGGGTGGAAGACAATGCAGGGGACGATGAGGTCCTAGACCCCACATGGAATGAAGGTCGTGCCACTGACTTTCAGAATTCGGAGGAAGAGGCAGTGGTGAGACCGAGCCAACAGCGTAGCAAAAGAGGGAGCAGTGGGCAAAATCAGAACACCCGCCGCCAAGAGAGTTCGTCTGCTACTGGCCACCGCCATCTGGGACCGAGCACCCCAAAGGCAGCTTCAAGGAGTTCCCTGGCATGGCACTTCTTCAAACAATGTGCTGACGACAAGACCCGAGTGGTTTGCACGCTGTGCCATCAGAGCCTGAAGCGAGGCATTAACGTTCTGAACCTTAGCACAACCTGCATGACCAGGCACCTGCATGCAAAGCATGAACTGCAGTGGAGTAAACACCTTAAAAACAAGGAGCTCCCCCTGCTACCTCTTCTGCTGCTGCCGCCGCCTCGGCCTCTTCCTCCGCCTCTGGAGGAACGTTGGCACCTGCCGCCCAGCAAACAGAGGATGTACCACCAACACCACCACCTCCGTCACCAAGCATCTCAACCATGTCAGACGGCAGCGTTCAGCTCTCCATCTCACAAACATTTGAGAGAAAGCGTAAATTCCCACCTAGCCACCCTCGATCCCTGGCCCTGAATGCCAGCATTTCTAAACTACTGGCCTATGAAATGCTGTCATTCAGGCTGGTGGACACAGACAGCTTCGAACAGCTCATGTCGCTTGCTGTCCCACAGTATTTTGTTCCCAGCCACCACTACTTCTCCAAGAGAGCCGTGCCTTCCCTGCACAACCAAGTATCCGATAAAATCAAGTGTGCACTGCGCAACGCCATCTGTGGCAAGGTCCACCTAACCACAGATACGTGGACCAGTAAGCACGGCCAGGGACGCTATATCTCCCTAACTGTACACTGGGTAAATGTAGAGGCGGCTGGGCCCCAGGCGGAGAGCTGTTTGGCGCACGTCCTTCCGCCGCCAAGGATCGCAGGGCAACATTCTTTGCCTCCTGTTGCCTCCTCCTCCTACTTGGCTTCCTCCTCCTCTTCTTCCACCTGCTCATCCAGTCAGCCACACACCTTCACCACCAACTTCAGCACAGCCCGGGGTAAACATCAACAGGCCATTCTGAAACTCATATGTTTGGGGGACAGGCCCCACACCGCACAGGAGTTGTGGCGGGGTATATAACAACAGACCGACGAGTGGTTGCTGCCGGTGAGCCTCAAGCCTGGCCTGGTGGTGTGTGATAATGGGCGAAATCTCGTTGCAGCTCTGGGACTAGCCGGTTTGACGCACATCCCTTGCCTGGCGCATGTGCTGAATTTGGTAGTGCAGAAGTTCATTCACAACTACCCCGACATGTCAGAGCTGCTGCATAAAGTGCGGGCCGTCTGGTCGCGCTTCCGGCGTTCACATCCTGCCGCTGCTCGCCTGTCTGCGCTACAGCGTAACTTCGGCATTCCCGCTCACCGCCTCATATGCGACGTGCCCACCAGGTGGAACTCCACCTTGCACATGCTGGACAGACTGTGCGAGCAGCAGCAGGCCATATTGGAGTTTCAGCTGCAGCACGCACGGGTCAGTCGCACTGCGGAACAGCACCACTTCACCACCAATGACTGGGCCTCCATGGGAGACCTGTGTGCCCTGTTGTGCTGTTTTTGAGGGGTCATTTTTAGCACTTTCAGGCCAGTCTCTTCGAAGTGACTCAGAGGGAGTTTTTTTGCAACAGCAGAGGCCAGGCACAAATGTGGCCAGCCAGGGCCCACTACTGGAGGACGAGGAGGACGAGGATGAAGCATGTTCACAGCAGGGTGGCACCCAACGCATTTTGGGCCCATCACTGGTGCGTGGCTAGGGGAAAATGCAGGACGATGACGATACGCCTCCCACAGAGGACAGCTTGTCCTTACCTCTGGGCAGCCTGGCACACATGAGCGACTACATGCTGCAGTGCCTGCGCAACGACAGCAGAGTTGCCCACATTTTAACGTGTGTGGACTACCTCCCATTAACCATATATTATTGTACTCCAGGGCACTTCCTCATTCAATTCTATTTTTATTTATTTTATTTTCATTTTACCATTATATTGCGGGGCAACCCAAAGTTGAATAAACCTCTCCTCTGTCTGGGTGCCGGGGCCTAAAAATATCTGACAGTGGCCTGTTCCAGTGTTGGGTGACGTGAAGCATGATTCTCTGCTATGACATGAAGCCTGAATCTCTGCTATGGGACCTCTCTCCTCTTTCTGGGTGCCGGGGCCTAATTATCTGACAATGGACTGTTCCAGTTTTGGCTGACATGAAGCCTGATTCTCTGCTATGACATGAAGCCTCAATCTCTGCTATGGGACCTCTCTCCTCTGTCTGGGTGCCGGGGCCTAAATATCTGACAATGGACTGTTCCAGTTTTGCCTGACATGAAGCCTGATTCTCTTCTATGACATGAAGCCTGAATCTCTGCTATGGAACCTCTCTCCTCTGTCTGGGTGCAGGGGCCTAAATATATGACGATGGACTGTTCCAGTTTTGGCTGACGTGAAGCCTGATTCTCTGCTATGACATGAAGCCAGATTCTCTGCTGACATGAAGCCTGAATCTCTGCTATGGGACCTCTCTCCTCTGTCTGGGTGCCGGGGCCTAAATACATGACAATGGACTGTTCCAGTTTTGTGTGACGTGAAGCCTGATTCTCTGCTATGACATGAAGACTGATTCTCTGCTGACATGAAGCCTGAATCTCTGCTATGGGACCTCTCTCCTCTGTCTGGGTGCCGGGGCCTAAATATATGACAATGGACTGTTCCAGTTTTGGCTGACGTGAAGCCTGATTCTCTGCTATGACATGAAGACTGATTCTCTGCTGACATGAAGCCTGAATCTCTGCTATGGGACCTCTCTCCTCTGTCTGGGTGCCGGGGCCTAAATATATGACAATGGACTGTTCCAGTTTTGGCTGATGTGAAGCCTGATTCTCTGCTATGACATGAAGACTGATTCTCTGCTGACATGAAGCCTGAATCTCTGTTATAGGACCTCTCTCCTCTGTCTGGGTGCCGGGGCCTAAATATATGACAATGGACTGTTCCAGTTTTGGCTGATGTTAAGCCTGATTCTCTGCTATGACATGAAGACTGATTCTCTGCTGACATGAAGCCTGAATCTCTGCTATGGGACCTCTCTCCTCTGTCTCGGTGCCTGGGCCTAAATATATGACAATGGACTGTTCCAGTTTTGGCTGACGTGAAGCCTGATTCTCTGCTATGACATGAAGACTGATTCTCTGCTGACTTGAAGCCGGAATCTCTGCTATGGGACCTCTCTCCTCTGTCTGGGTGCCGGGGCCTAAATATATGACAATGGACTGTTTCAGTTTTGGCTGACGTGAAGCATGATTCTCTGCCATGACATGAAGACTGATTCTCTGCTGACATGAAGCCTGAATCTCTGTTATGGGACCTCTCTCCTCTGTCTGGGTGCTGGGGCCTAAATATATGACAATGGACTGTTCCAGTTTTGGCTGACGTGAAGCCTGATTCTCTGCTATGACATGAAGACTGATTCTCTGCTGACATGAAGCCTGAATCTCTGTTATGGGACCTCTCTCCTCTGTCTGGTTGCCGGGGCCTAAATATCTGACAATGGACTGTTCCAGTTTGGCTGACATGAAGCCTGATTCTCTGCTATGACATGAAGCCTGAATCTCTGCTATGGGACCTCTCTCCTCTGTCTGGGTGCCGGGGCCTAAATATATGACAATGGACTGTTCCAGTTTTGGCTGATGTGAAGCCTGATTCTCTGCTATGACATGAAGACTGATTCTCTGCTGACATGAAGCCTGAATCTCTGCTATGGGACCTCTCTCCTCTGTCTGGGTGCCGGGGCCTAAATATATGACAATGGACTGTTCCAGTTTTGGCTGACGTGAAGCCTGATTCTCTGCTATGACATGAAGACTGATTCTCTGCTGACATGAAGCCTGAATTTCTGCTATGGGACCTCTCTCCTCTGTCTGGGTGCCGGGGCCTAAATATCTGACAATGGACTGTTCCAGTTTTGGCTGACGTGAAGCCTGATTCTCTGCTATGACATGAAGACTGATTCTCTGCTGACATGAAGCCTGAATCTCTGTTATGGGACCTCTCTCCTCTGTCTGGGTGCCGGGGCCTAAATATATGACAATGGACTGTTCCAGTTTTGGCTGACGTGAAGCCTGATTCTCTGCTATGACATGAAGACTGATTCTCTGCTGACATGAAGCCTGATTCTCTGCTATGGGACCTCTCTAATTGATATTGGTTAATTTTTATTTATTTTATTTTTATTCATTTCCCTATTTGTTTGCAGGGGATTTAACTACATTTTTGCAGCCCTCTAGCCCTTTCCTGGGCTGTTTTACAGCCTTTTTAGTGCCGAAAAGTTCGGGTCCCCATTGGCGGAGGCAGTGTGACGGCTTGGGCATGCATGGCTGCTAGTGGCACTGGGTCCCTAATGTTTATTGATGATGTGACACAGGACGGAAGCAGACAGATAAATTCTGGGGTTTTCAGAGACATACTGTGTGCTCAAATCCAGCCAAATGCAGCCAAACTGATTGGTCAGCGTCTTATAATACCGATGGACAATGACCCAAAACATAAAGCCAAAGCAACCCAGGAGTTTATTAAAGAAAATAAGTGAAATATTCTTGAATGGCCAAGTCAGTCACCTGATCTGAACCCAATACAGCATGTATTCCCTTGTTAAAGACTAAACTTCAGACAGAAAGGCCCACAAACAAACAGCAACTGAAAACCGCTGCAGTAAAGGCCTGGCAGAGCATTAAAAAGGAGGAAACACAACGTCTGGTGATGTCCATGAGTTCAAGACTTCAGGCAGTCATTGCCAACAAAGGGTTTTCAACCAAGTATTAGAAATTAACATTTTATTTACAATTATTTAATTTGTCCGATTACTTTTGAGCTCCTGAAATGAAGGGATTGAGTTTAAAAAATGCTTTAGTTCCTCACATTTCTATGCAATCAATTTGTTTAACCAACTGAATTAAAGCTGAAAATCTGAACTTCAACTGCATCTGAATTGTTTTGTTCAAAATCTATTGTGGTAATGTATAGAACAAAAATTTGAAAAATGTTGTCTCTGTTCAAATATATATGGACCTAACTGTAGGCAGTTTACAACCTGCTTCTAGTTTTACACTTCATATGTGCATTTCCATACCAGTAATCTATCAAATATCATCAGCACAGATTCATTCCTGTACTGATATCTCCTTCTACAGCTCATGACATATCTCTTCTCTGTTGTGTTGACAAGTCTTCTGTTGCTTCTGTCCTTTCTTTCTAAACAGGTATGCAGCCTGTGCGATTCATTCCTCTCCGCAGACGGCTCTGTGTGTGCTACCATCCTATACTACATTGATGCAGAGTAGCCTGTGGGCCTCTGTCTTTCCCAAAAACTTGATTCCCACCTCTCCACACTATGATCTGCTGATAAACCCTCCTCCTCCCCACTGTTATATTAATAAATGAGTAAGGGGGAGTTCACATAATTGTTTCATTTTCCATTCTTGTGATCCGTCAGAAGAACAGAAAAAAAAAACAGGATCGTGTAAAAAAAGAAATGTATCCTGTGCATCAGTTATGCACATTTGGCATCCAGTTGAGCTATTTCCAACTGAGATCCATTTTTTTAGACGGGAAAATAAGTTCTGCATGTTTTTTTCTGTTATTCTAACAAATCAATAAAATGGAAAATGAAATGGCGATGTAAATTCCGCCTTACTGTTAGAGGAGGTAGAGGGGGAGAGCAGATGGACTCAATCTAGCCACACGAGTCTGCTGTCCCAAATATGTTAGAAGTAGCAGCATAGTCATCTATTAAAAACAGTCGCACAGACTCTACAGAAAGTTGCTTAACCCCTTGAGGTAATATATGGATAGGAATGCTGAAATCCCGCCGAACCCCATCATTTAACACTTCAGGTGCTGCAATCAACACTGGCAAGGCAGATCTGATCTCTATTAGGGTGAATGACAAGGGATCAAAAGATACCAAGTTCTAGACCTAAAGTAGCAAATCAAAATAGGGCAAAAGTGTTCATAACCTTTAAAATTCTAAATGTTTACTTCCTAGTGTAAGCTAAGAGAATGATCAATTCTGCATACTAATTAATGCAATACACAATGTAAAGTAAAGCTGGTCACACGTATTATAATTGTTGACTGAACCTGCTGAGAATGATGGGTTCGACCGACACACTAATGTATAATGGGGAGCTTCCAACCCTCCTCCAACAGATAACATTGGGGAGACAAGGATTGGGTAAAATGAATATTTTCACCTGATCCTTTTGTTCTACCGAGACAGAAGCTCCTACCAGAACTGTCTGGCAGTGGCTTTCTCTACTCCCCCCTTTGAATACGCAGACACGTTTGGCCAAGCCGAACATGTATGTGTATGGGGAAGCAGTGAGGAATTCAGGAGAGAGAGCTGTCGGCCAAAGATTTTTTCGGATGGCTGCTGAATGTGTATGGGCAGCTTAAGTTACTGATAAGAAATGCAAAAGGTGTAAGCTGTCCATATACATTAGGCAGTACTCCCAACCACCCATGGGGGTGAAGAAAGAGGAATAGGCCTCTGTACCTTATCTTCCCTGGAAACAACTAATTAGGCATGTTGAAATCAAACATACCAGATTCTCTCCCACAATAGGAGAGCAACAAAGCATGTGAAAATCGCACCTCCTGGAACAGTTAGGCTGGGTTCACACGGGCGATATTTCCGCGCTGGTGCAATGCGTGAGGTGAACGCATTGCACCCGCACTGAATCTGGACCCATTCACTTCTATGGGGCTATGCACATGAGCGGTGATTTTCACGCATCACTTGTGCGTTGCGTGAAAATCGCAGCATGCTCTATATTGTGCATTTATCACGCAACGCAGACCCCATAGAAGAGAATGGGGCTGCGTGAAAATCGCAAGCATCCGCAAGCAGGTGCGGATGCGGTGCGATTTTCACGCATTGTTGCTAAGATGACAGTCTATTTACTGTATTATTTTCCCTTATAACATGGTTATAAGGGAAAATAATAGCATTCTTTAATACAGAATGCTTAGTAGAAGGTCAATTGAGGGTTAAAAAATAAAAAAAATTAGCTCACCTAGTCCTCTTGATCGCGTAGTTGCCGATCTCTTCTTACTTCTTTAATCATGAGCTGCCGGCTAAAGGACCTGTGGTGACGTCACATCACATGGTCCAATCACATAGTCCATCACCGTGGTGATGGATCATGTGATTGGACCATGTGATGAGCTCAGTGACGTCACCATAGGTCCTTTGACAGGTCCTGAAGAAAGAACAGGAGACCGGCAGCTACACGATCAATTGGAGGAGGTAAGTTAATTTTTATTTATTTCTTTAACCCTCAATTGACCTTCTACTAAGCATTCTGTATTAAAGAATGCTATTATTTTCCCTTATAACCATGTTATAAGGGAAAATAATTACATCTACACAACCTTGAGCCCAAACCTGAACTTCAGTGAAGAAGTTCGGGTCTGGGTACCCCATTCAGTTTTTTATCACAACGCATTGCACCCGCGCGATAAAAACTGAACAACGGACTCGCAATCGCAGTCAAAACTGACTGCAATTGGGTACCTACTCGCGCGGGTTTGCTGCAATGCACCCGGGACGCATACTGAGCCAAAACGTGACGCCTGTGTGAACCCAGCCTTAATCCATTTGGGTTCTCGTCATCTTGATCTACACTATGGCCGCAGGGCGGCGGTGACAGATTCGTTTGCAGACAACAGGATTTAAATCCAAATTGATGCTTTATTTTATGACACTCCTGCAATTTACAGGCAAACCCAGTTATAATTCACTAGATTCCAGAAATACAAAACAAAAGCCAAACAAAATAAACTCCTCCACGTCTGGGCTCTAACTAATACAGATTCGTTTCTAGCTCACCTATTGAGCGCAGGTCACACACAGAGACTCCAGCGTTTCTAGCCAGCACGGCAGCCAGCTTCCTAGACTTCTTCTAGGCATAACTCTCTCAGACTGACAGCCTGGGATGTCTTTATTTCCCCCTAATGATCCAAGCTGGCTACACCTGGGGATCCCTCAGGCTAGGGGAAAATCTTCCCTGGAATGGGGATGAATTGGGGAGGTCCCACTACCAAAACTACCTTCCTAGTCCAAATAAAATCCAGCCCTTGAACTTTTAAACAAAACTGTCTCAGCAAGCTAAACCTTGCTGAAACCACTTTAGCTTTCTGGATTTTATTTACCTCACCCAGTTGAGGAACCTGGGTGAGATATACACCCCTTCCAAGACTTTTCCATACACTTTACCGCAGTTCACTTCTGGCCCATTCTTCAATGCTTTATTTCCACTCCACCGATTCCCAGAGAGCAACGGCCTGAGGGAGTACACAATGACACACCACTTGATCAGAGCCACTACCACTTCCATCTTCTGTGCCAGCTCCTCAGGGGCTCGCTGCATTTGTACACCCAAGGAGTGTGTTTCACTACAAGCACAAACGGGTTAATTGGTCCGTTGGACCTAAGCGTAGCTATTGCATCCTCTCTGATTAGTAGACATAAAATAATATCTTTATTATTCAATCTTTTTATAACACACTTATCACTCGCATCACAGTTAAAATTCATCAGGGAGGTCAGGATTCGGGATCAAACTTGTACTTATTAGATTGTACGTCTCTGTATTAGACTTATCAGGGGGAAAAAAACACCCTTTGTGTCATAAACGTTCACAGGAGAACACTTAATCTTGCACTGTCTGATTACAATTTCCCACTAGTGGGTCCCTGCCTGACTGTCCCTGAACTAAAGCCATTAATCCTGCATCCCTACATGTTTCGCCGTGTACTCGGCGTCTTCAGGGGAGGACATGCAGGTATATGGGTTTTCTAGCTTGATCCCCGCCCCCACATCTAATACCTGCATATCATCCCCTGAAGACGCCGAGTACACGGCGAAACATGTAGGGATGCAGGATTAATGGTTTTAGTTCAGGGACAGTCAGGCAGGGACCCACTAGTGGGAAATTGTAATCAGACAGTGCAAGATTAAGTGTTCTCCTGTGAACGTTTATGACACAATGGGTGTTTTTTCCCCCCTGATAAGTCTAATACAGAGATGTACAATCTAATAAGTACAAGTTTGATCCCGAATCCTGACCTCCCTGAGGAATTTTAACTTGTGAGTTCCCGAGTGATAAGTGTGTTATAAAAAGATTGAATAATAAAGATATTATTTTATGTCTACTAATCAGAGAGGATGCAATAGCTACGCTTAGGTCCAACGGACCAATTAACCCGTTTGTATTAATAAATATAGCATCGCAACCTCCTGAGGGGTCATTTGTTTGTTGTTAAATTAGATTTCACTACAAGGAGGACTACATTAAGGCTATTTTGGCACCACCAGTGTCTGTTCTTCTTTTTAGTATGCTACACTTAACCCTGAGATGTGATCCACATGGGTCTAAATCGCAAACCAAGTTTCTCAGTGCCACAGCCTATCATGACCACTCTAAGATGGCTCTACATTGTAGCCATCTAATGAAGCTACCGGATCTTCTATTCTTGACTGAGTCTTTCAATTCCTTTCCAGATAAATGTTCATTATGATTGAAGTGCTGGCTAGAGACTATATTCTACAGAAATAAAATAAAAGCAATAGTAAAAATGTTTAATGTTTGCATTGAAATATCTCTATGATCCTTCTTTTAAACATAAGTACATTTTATATGACATTTTGTATCTAACAATTAAAATAATATAGTACTTGGGGTTTAGACTAATAAACATATTTATAAAGGTAGATGCTGCAAGTGAATACATTGATGAACTAAATTTTTTTTACAAATGTGAAAAAATTAGGCCTGTTAATAAATCCTTAGAACACAGTACAACATTCTGATAGAGAGCACTGTCTTATTTCACTAAGCCATTACAAAATCGAAAAATGTTAATGCCTTTTACTATAAAAATTGTTTTGCGAAATTACTTTGTGAAATTATGTGAAATAAATAGTGAATACAAGTGTTTCTGTGTAAGATACTCAAGTGAGTTTAGAGCACTGCTGGTTTTCATGTTAAAATATTCATCATGCCCATTTTAGCCAGGAGAAACACACACATTAATTTTTGTGTCCTTTTACATTATATTCTAGCAATTTGGATTGCCCATCTTGTAGAAGCAGACTGTCTGGAAGAGGTGGCAGTGACATATGGCACATGGCTGACAGCAAGGTGGCACAGGAGGTTTACAGCTGGATTGAAGAGGCACACAGTTTGGTGGTGGTGGAGGATGCACTTTCTTTTTAGGTATGAGTTTTCTCTGCAATATAAAGAATGAAAATGAAACATTATTATATTAGCTTGCATCATTCAAGGTATGTAGTAAAACATTTTTGTAATCAAATTGCACATTATGTTTTTGATAACCACCTTTTTTCAAATTCAAGAATTTTTCGAGCAGGTTATTGATTTAGAGGTCTTCATTTACAATTTTACATAGAAAACCTTATCAATATTGAAGGAAATAAAATCTACCTTATATAGTTACATAGTTGCATAGTTAATATGGCTAAAAAAGACATAAGTCCATCAAGTTCAACCAAGGTATAGGAGACGACAACCAGAATTCTACACATTTTCATAAGCATTAAAGGGGTTATCCGACTTAAATAAATCTATTCTAATTGCTTTTATTGTAGACCAGTGAAAGATTCTTAAAATCACTTTCATCACCTATCTATCACTATTTGGCCAGTTCAGTTCTGGGTCATGTGACCCCTGATGTCAGCAAGCCTGCTCTGCTGATGACGTTTCGTTTACAGCCTTTTCCCTGCTTGAGGGAGTGTCCAGGCTGTGTAAACGAAACGTCAGAGCCCCTGGTGCCCTCCCCCCTCCAGCTCTTCTTACTGCCTCGGCTCTGCTATGCGATCGCTCATGTGCAGTACATACCAGAGCCGAGGTGATCTCTTCTCCAGCAGCAGGGTATGTTTGTCCCTCCTGCATTCACTGGGGCTAGAGGTGGCAGTTTGTAAACGTTCCCCTCTGCATCTGGGGATCGTTATTACAGCCCCTGGTCCGTCCGTCCCCCACACTAGTACACATTGAACACCCCCTGGGAAATATAAATAAATTATTGGCCATCATTATTATCATCATCAACATCATTATTCAGCTATATAAAATCCTTATCTGCCACCAATATATGGATTTATCTAAGCAATATCCATATTGAATATATATTTGAATAATATAGATATTGCTTAGATACAGATAATGCTAATGATATTTTCACACTAGCGGCAGGACGTATCCGACAGGCTGTTCACCCTGTCGGATCCGCCCTGCCGCTATTTGCCAGTGCCGCTGGACGGATCCGTTATTGCAATTCATTTCTAGACGGATCCGCACCTGGATCCGTCTACAAATGCTGTCCGTTGTCACACTGATCGGCGTATCCAGCAGGCACGCAGCTCTGACGACGGAGCTGCCTTGCGGATCCGGCGTTGCAAAACAACTGAAGGACGGATCCGTCCTTCCGGTCTGCGCATGCGCAGAACATGAAAAATGTGAAAAACACTGCCAGAGGGATCCGTCCATCCGCATGACAAGCGGATAGACGGATCCGTTATTGCAATGCATTTCTAGACGGATCCGCACCTGGATCCGTCTACAAATGCTGTTAGTTGTCACACTGATCGGCGGATCCAGCAGGCACGCAGCTCCGATGACGGAGCTGCCTTGCGGATCCGGCGTTGCAAAACAACTGAAGGACGGATCCGTCCTTCCGGTCTGCGCATGCGCAGAACATGAAAAATGTGAAAAAGACTGAAAGAGGGATCCGTCCATCCGCATGACAAGCGGATAGACGGATCCGTTATTGCAATGCATTTCTAGACGGATCCACACCTGGATCCGTCTACAAATGCTGTCCGTTGTCACACTGATCGGCGGATCGAGCAGGCACGCAGCTCCGACGACGGAGCTGCCTTGCGGATCGGGCGTTGCAAAACAACTGAAGGACGGATCCGTCCTTCCGGTCTGCGCATGCACAAACCGGGAATACTGTGAAAAAGACTGACAGAGGGATCCGTCCATCCGCATGACAAGTGTGTATTTATTTAATTTTTTGCAAAGTGCAGAGCAGGGTGAGGGGAAGGTCAGGTTGTTCACGCCCAGAAATATTCATGAGGCAGAGCTCAGGCTTTGTTGTTACACGCCCCCTCAGCATGTACTTCAGCATGTAACACAGCAATGACAGAACCATGAAAAGGTGTAAATATGGGTTTTAACTTGATGAAATCATGTATATCCTGATGGATTTTAAGTGTTTTTTTTTTTTTTTTTATTAACTCGGATAACCCCTTTAATGTCATTTACTTTTAAGAAATCTAAGTTCTACAGGGTGTGCCATTTATATGGATACACCTTAATAAAATGGGAATGGTTGGTGATATTAACTTCCTGTTTGTGGCACATTAGTATATGTGAGGGGGGAAACTTTTTAAGATGGGTGGTGACCATGGCGGCCATTTTGAAGTCGGCCATTTTGAATCCAACTTTTGTTTTTTCAATAGGAAGAGGGTCATGTGACACATCAAACTTATCAGGAATTTCAGAAGAAAAACAATGGCGTGCTTGGTTTTAACGTAACTTTATTCTTTCATGAGTTATTTACAAGTTTCTGACCACTTATAAAATGTGTTCAATGTGCTGCCCATTGTGTTGGATTGTCAATTCAACCCTCTTCTCCCACTCTTCACACACTGATAGAAACACCGCAGGAGAAATGCTAGCACAGGCTTCCAGTATCCGTAGTTTCAGGTGCTGCACATCTCGTATCTTCACAGCATAGACGATTGCCTTCAGATGATACGTATATTGACACCCAAATCCTTCTCTACAATTGACTCCCCAAGTATTACATCCCCTAAGACATATGATGCACAGAGATTATTACAACCCAGATGCATAAGTTTACATTTATCCACATTGAACCTCATTTGCCAAGTTGATGCTTGTGGTTTTTGGACATCTTCCATAGACTGCACAGAACTACATAGCTTGGTGTCATTCAGTTTGTTCAGTTTTTGTACAGGTTTTTAATTTTAATCCAATTTTTCCTATAACATAGCAAGGGTTAACAGCAATGAATATTAATATTTAATACCCTGATTCTGCAGTTTATGTTCGTAAACTGCTGTATGGGCACACGGCAGGGCGCAGAAGGAAAGGAGCAACATGTGGTTTTTGGATGGCAGATTTTGCTGGAATGGCTTTTGGGTGTCGTGTCATATTTAAAGGCACACTAAGGCACCGCTACAGTAGAAACCCCCCAAAAGTGACTCCATTTTATAAACTGCACCCCTCAAAGAATTTAATGAAGTGTCTAATGACCACTTTTACCTCAGAGGTGTTTCATAATATTTAGAAACACTTGGCTGTGAAAATGAAAAATTATATTTTTTACAATCAAAAGTCACTTTAGCCCAAATTTTTCACTTTAACACAGTGCTTCTCAAATAGTGGCCTTTGGGGTGTGCGAATTTCTTCTGTATAATGCCGGCAGGCAGGCCAGGCTGCCAGCGCGTCCCTCAGTGATGTCACGTGCCTGCGCCGCCTGCTTTATGAATGAAGCAGGCGGCGCAGACAAGTGACGTCACTGAGGGACGCGCCGGCCGCCCGGCCCGCCTGCCAGGATTATACAGAAGAAATTCGGATATACGGTACTATTAGGAGTGAGGGGGGCATGTTTAATAACTTTAAACGGCGGCGGCGGGCACACGGAATCTGTGGATGGCACAGTTAAGGGGTGGGGGTCTGTGGATGGCACTGTTATGGGCTGGGGGGGCACTGTGGATGGCACTGTTATGGGGTGGGGGATCTGTGGATGGCACATATATAACAGTGCCAGCCACAGATCCCCCTGTAACAGTGCCAGCCACAGATCCCCCCCATAAGTGTCCGTCATCCACAGATCCCTCCATAAGTGTCTGTCATCCACAGATCCCCCCATAAGTGTCCGTCATCCACAGATCCCCCCCATAAGTGTCCGTCATCCACAGATCCCCCCATAAGTGTCCGTCATCCACAGATCCCCCCCATAAGTGTCCGTCATCCACAGATCCCCCCATAAGTGTCCGTCATCCACAGATCTCCCCATAAGTGTCCGTCATCCACAGATCCCCCCATAAGTGTCCGTCATCCACAGATCCCCCCATAAGTGTCCATCATCCACAGATCCCCCCATAAGTGTCCGTCATCCACAGATCCCCCCATAAGTGTCCGTCATCCACAGATCCCCCCATAAGTGTCCGTCATCCACAGATCCCCCCATAAGTGTCCGTCATCCACAGATCCCCCCATAAGTGTCCGTCATCCACAGATCCCCCCATAAGTGTCCATCATCCACAGATCCCGCCATAAGTGTCCGTCATCCACAGATCCCCCCATAAGTGTCCGTCATCCACAGATCCCCCATAAGTGTCCGTCATCCACAGATCCCCCCATAAGTGTCCGTCATCCACAGATCCCCCCATAAGTGTCCGTCATCCACAGATCCCCCCATAAGTGTCCGTCATCCACAGATCCCCCCATAAGTGTCCGTCATCCACAGATCCCCCCATAAGTGTCCGTCATCCACAGATCCCCCATAAGTGTCCGTCATCCACAGATCCCCCCATAAGTGTCCGTCATCCACAGATCCCCCCATAAGTGTCCGTCATCAACAGATCCCCCCATAAGTGTCCGTCATCCACAGATCCCCCCATAAGTGTGTGTCCGATCCACATTTCTTTCTTTTTTTATTCTCTTATACGTTAATAAGGATACAGTGTTATGCAGAGTTGTACTTATAACAATTTTATAGACAAATGATACTATTTACAGTCGCGCGGGGGGCGCGAAATGTTTTCTTCTTCCTAGGGGGGGCATGACAGAAAATAATTGAGAAGCACTGCTTTAACAGGAGAAAATGCGCCTCATAAAGTGTTACCCATTTTCTCCTGAATACGGCAACACCCCATATGTTGTCGTAAGCTGCTGTATAAGCAGAGGGGAGAATTCAAAAGGAAAGGAGCGGCATCTGCATTTTCTAACATGTAATTTGCTGAAATTGATTTTAAGGGCCATAACGTTTTTATTTTATTGTTGACCGAGCTGAGTGGGGATTATTTTTTGCGGGATGGGCTGCAATTTTTAATGGTACAATTTTTTAATAACATATGACTTTTTGATCGTTTTTTATTTAATTTTTATGAGGTAAAATGGGCTAATATTTTTTATTAATTATAATATTTTTTATTTATTATAGCACCCTAAGGGGGATAAAAGTTATTGTGAAAAAATAAAAAAACATAAAAAATAAAGAAAAATATTAAAAATTCAAATCATCCCTTTCACAATTTAACATCTAAAAACAAACAATTAGTGTTGAGCGAACCCAAACTGCAAAGTTCGGGTCCGTACCAAACTTTGGGAGTTCGGGTACCCGAACCCAAACCCGAACTTTGCAGCAAAAGTTTGAGTTCGGTGTTCAGGCATTTAATAAATCTTGTTGAAAGGTTGCAGGGCAGCCAATCAACAAGCTTTTAAGCTGTGGGCACTTAGAAGTCATCACAGCCATGCCTAGTAATGGCATGGCTGTGGTTGGCCGGTGCATCATGTGACCCCTCTATACAAACTGGATCACGTGTAGCATGGCCCATCAGCTCTGAGTAGTGCAAAGACAGGAAGAAGGCAGCTGAAGAGAGGGAGAGTGTTAGGAAGCTCATCTGTGGGTGACCTATAGCGATCTTTTGTGGGTGCAATGCACCATATTTACACCCCTGACAGAGAAATATGATAATTAATCTGGGTGTTAATTCTGTGGGGGACCTATAGCGATTTTTCCCCACTTTTTCCCCTAATAGTTAATCCGTCTGTTAGTTCAATGGGTGACATATACCCATTTTTGGTGTGAGGTACACCTGCACTGCATCCGTGACAGGGAAATTAATATAGTTAATCCGTCTGTTAGTTCAATGGGTGACATATACCCATTTTTTGCTGTTTGAAGATGATCTTATAGCCTTTTACCTTTAACATGTTTGTCTTTAATTGTATTTCAAATCTCCTGAGACATCTTTCTCCTTAGCTTTCTTTCTTTAGTCCATGTTCAGTGTGTTACACACCATGATACCATGATACTTTTCACCCTCTAAATCAGACATGCTCAACCTGCGGACCTCCAGCTGTTGCAAAACTACAACTCCCAGCATGCCCGAACAGCCTACAGCTATCAGCCTACAGCAGGGCATTTTGGGAGTTGTAGTTTTACAACAGCTGGTTAAATTATTTTGAATCTTTTCTAGGGGTACCATAATTTTTGTCCAAGCCAGTTTCATTATTTTGTTTTTAAAATTATTCTGTTGAATGACAATTCAAAAGTAATGTTCAATTTTCATTAGCTGATTTTCTGTAATTTTTTATTTATTATTACCTTTGTCAATTTCAAGTTATTTCAGGGACCATTGTGGATTTTTCTTTCTTTAACAGAAGGATATCAACTATTTTGTCCATGTGTGTATGTGAACGGAAGATTTTAAAAGTTATGGCTTTTGGAATGTGGGGGGAGAAAAAATAAAAATGGGCCTGTCCTTAACTAGTTGCCATTAATAACTTTATGATAATGACATTTGTCGTACTATACATCATACAAATGCAAAATCAACCTGACATTGTCAGTAGAGATGAGCGAATTTTTAAAAAATTCGATTCGCCGGTTCGCCTAATTTTTTGGGAAAAATTTGGTTCGATACGAATAAACTTCGGTCAAATTATGTTAAAAAAAAAGGCTATTTCCTGGCTGCAGAGAGCCTTTATAGTGGTGTAGAACACTGTGTCTTGCAGTAACACGCATAGGGAGTCTGCTTTGGTAGTGAAATAATACTGTGAGTCCGTATGACATGCAGATCACAGGCGTCGCACTTAGAATCACTGCATATTTCACATTTTTGGGCAGCCACAGGGCCAAAACTGACCAAATAACTCACGTATGAACTCAGCCTTACAGGTCAATGTTAGAGCCAAGAAGAAGCGCAGTCCTTTTACACCATCATCAGCTGATTCCACATAGATGTCTACAGACCCTGTTCTAATAAATGCTTATACAAGTAGAGGCCTCGGACAGAGTGGAGAGGGTGTCAGCAGTGTTTGTGTCGACGTCACTGATTATTTTGCCCTTCCTCTGATCCGTCAGAACAATAACTCACAAAAAACGGATCCTGTCTGTGGAGCATCCGCCTTCACTTGGTCAGCATTTGGTCAGTAATCCATCAGTATTGCTAATGCCCAAAAAAAAAGCAGGAGTGGATCCAAAACAGAGATGACACGTGAACGGATTATTTGCATGTCTTCTGTGTTTTGTACCCACTCCTGCTTTTGGCTACCAAATCATAAGCCAATTCTAATGGGACCATACAGGCCTTACAGCTGCTACACAGAGAGGATCCCTTGTACGTCTCATTTTTCCTTCCTTCTGACAGATTAGAACACAGGCTAAATAAATGATAATGTCAGCTAAGCCAACAAGTCTAAATAGTGGCCCAGTCATGAAGTAGGGAGGGTGGGAACAGCATCAGAAGTCCACAGAGTGGCCCTATGACATAGTGGTGAGGTGGAAGCAGCATGAGGAGACCACAGAGTGGCCCATTGACAGAGTCTGAAGGTGGCAGAAGTATCAGGAGGTCACAGAGTGGCACAATGACAGAGTGTGGAGGTGGCGGCAGCATCAAGAGACCACAGAGTGGCCCAATGACATAGTTTGAAGGTGGCAGCAGCATGAAGAGGCCTTAGAGTGGCCCAATGACATAGTCTGAAGGTGGCAGCAGCATGAAGAGGCCTTAGGGTGGTACAATGACAGAGTGTGGAGGTGGGACTAGCATGAGGAGGCCACAGAGTGGCACAATGACAGAGTCTGGAGGTGGTGGCAGCATGAGGAGACCACAGAGTGGTCCAATGACAGTCTGAAGGTGGCGGCAGCATCAGGAGGCCACAGAGTGGCAAGGTGACATAGTGTGGAGGAGGGTGGCAATACCAGTACCTGATGAAGATGGTGGGTGAAAGAAGGAGCACTTGGCATCACATGTGTGGCATCAGGTGGGTGGCAGCATCAGAATAGTAGCTGAAGCAGGTATCCAGAAGAAACTGGTCTCTTTTGTCAAAGTGTTGGTGTGGCACCATGGATGATCTAGTCTGATGCATCAAGAATTGGTGAGTGGAAATCCTGGCTGATCCATGCCTGATGCATCTTGACAAAGGTCAGTCTCTCCACATTTTGGGTGGACAGGTGAGTTCTTCTTGGGGTAACAATGACCCCTGCCGCACTAAACACTCGCTCTGATGCCACACTACTGGCCGGCAGGACAGCTTTTCCAAGGCAAACTCTGCTAGTTGCGGCCACAAATCCAGTTTGGCTGCCTAGTAGTCCAGCAGATTTTCAATGTGGGGTGGCAGAGTCCTGTCCAAGAATGCTACCACCTGCTGGTTCAGGTGCTGCTCTATGTCTAGCTGCTGGTGAGTAGTTTCTTCACTATGAGGGTGAAGGAAGCTGCTAATCAGCAACTCTAGACTCAGGCTGCTGCCGATGGAGCTGGTACTGCACCTTCCACCCCCCCCCTGGCAGCCATGGCAGTGGAACGTGAGTGCAGAGGGCCCTCCCCCCGGTCAGACCTGCGAGAGGGTGGACGATAGCGCAGATAGACAGCGGCCAACTGACTACATAGATTTGTCTCTATAGTAGTTTAGTTTTTACTCCCTCTCAGCGGGTGTAAAAAAGGCCCCCATTTTGGACCAGTAGCGAGGGTTCAACAAGGTGGAGAGCCAGAAGTTATACCTCTGCCGAATGGTCACAATTCGGCTGTCACTACCCAAGCAAGTGAGCATGCAGCAGGCCATTTGCGCAAGTGACTCGGAGGGACTTCCTGGCTCCATCTCCACTGCATACTGCCATGGTGTGCCCAAGTCATCTGCCTCATCTTCCTCATCTCCCTCTTGCTCCTCCGGCTGCTCCTGCTCCTCCTCTCCTGTCACCTGTGTCGAAAAACCACCCATTTCGCTACACATTGCTTGTGCTCCAATGTCCTCCTCCTCCAGTTCAGCCCCCACAGGGCATATCAGCCTATGTTGCGGGATGCCATTCTGCCACTGCAGCTCAAGGAGGGTATGCTTCCTAGCTATTTTTATGATGTCTTGCAGATGGGTGGAAGATTTCAGGAACCGCTTGACAACCAGATTGAACACGTGTGCCATGCAGGGCGCATGGCTCAGCCCTCCTTGACGCAGCTCCGACACAATGATGTTCCCGTTGTCGGTCACCATGGTTCCGATTTTCAGTTGTCGCAGAGAAAACCAGGATTCGATTTCTTGCTGAAGGACAAGGATCAATTTCTCCTCTGTGTGACGAGGTGCAGAACCACGTGACACTGCCATGCCCTGCAAATGTGAATTGTCCCTGCAGTGGGGGCTGAGGACACGGTGGAAGATGGGGAGGCAGAGGTGGACATTGTTGCTGGACCAATGGCGTGGCAACATAGAGGCGGAAGCAGCGTCACCTGGCCAAGTTGCTGTTGTGGCTGTGCAGGAACCACATTCACCCAGTAGACCATAAAGGACAAGTACTGTCTCTGACCGTAGTTACAACTCCACACGTCAGCGCTGCCATGCACTTTTCCAGACACAGACAGGCTCAAGGACTGGCCCACCTTGGACAGGAGCACATTCAGCTTCTGCGACGTTGTATGCGTGTCACTTCGGTGATCAATTGCTGACGGAATGAGTGACAAAGAGTAGAAGGAGGAGGAGCAGGAGCATCAGGACCAGCTGATAATGGGAATTACAGACAGCTCCCTTCGCCTGAGGTGGTGAAGCCTTGACTGCCTGAAACCGGGAGTGTGCCAATGGGTGACGCAGCGGTTGCTGCGGCAGGCTGGACCACCACATTCGAGCCACGGTTCTCCCAGGCCACTTTATGGTGACGCTGGATATGTTGATGCAGTGCCGTACTGCCAACATTGGCACCCTGGCCATGCTTCAACTTCTGCCCACAGATTCTACATATGGCCATGTTCACCTCCTCCGGCAGCTTAAGAAAAAACTGCCATGGTGCCGAGTAGGTGATTTTACCACCAACACTACGCACTGACTGACTGCTACCGCTGCTGCCTCCGTGAACCCGGGCACCGCTTCTTCCCGAGCAGGTAGGCTCCCGGGAAGCGGGTAATCTACCCTGGGCACGTTTGGCTCCCGACCTTCCACTGCTGCCACCCTGCTGACTCCCGGCCACGCTAGCGACTTGCTGGCTCCGTTGCTGGCTCACGAGCAAGCTGCCACCCTCTTCTCCCGATGATGATGAAGCCCCTTCGTCACCCAACTGCCAAGTGTGATCAGCTACATCATCATCATCGAGTACTGTCTGCACGTCACTGATGTCCTGCTCAACCGTCTCTGGGTCAGGAGTCTGACCCCTCGCTACACCAGCTCCCACGCCACTCTCCTCATCACTAGCGCCTAGCGGAGGAAGCGGCGGATGTCTCCTCCAGATCTTGGCTGGGCAGTAGCTGCTGACTGTCCTCTAGTACCTCATCCTCTCTGTATAGTGGCGTTGAGCCCACAGCATACAATACTTCTGTGGCTCTGGGAACAGAAAAGGACAGAGGCAGTTTGACCCACTGACTCTTGGCTGGGGGTGTCTGATGTCACTTGCGACGAAGTCAAAGATCGAGTCAACCACTCAAGAACCACTGGGTTGCTGCTACGGCCCCATGTGCAGGGCCTCTGCCACTCCCCTGTGCAGGGCCTGGACCCTTCTCTGCCTGACAAACTGTTAGATCAAATAAATAAAAAGGAAATTAAAACACCCCACAAAAGCTTTTACTACAGATAACTGCACCGCTGAGTGGCAATTATATTTTTTCTTTTTCCGCTAAAACATCCCACAAAAACCCTTACTACAGATTACAGTGGCAAATGTATTTTTTATTTTTGTGCTAATACACATCACAAAAGGCTTGTGGTCGGATCGGCTATCAGAAAGGTGAACCTAACCTATCTAACCCCATCTACAACAAGCAGTAGAGTTATGCCATAACTGCTGTGGTAGGGCAGCCTAAAGTGGGCCACCCTAATGTGAAGTGACTGTAAGATGGTGTGGGTGGGTGGGTGAAATCAGCTGAATCGGCGTCAGCCTGGGCCCACAGGTGCCTATAAATAGCCTAGTAATCAGCCAGCCTGGGCCCACAGGTACGTATGAATAGCCTTGTAATCAGCCTCCCCTCCCACAAATGCAGCAATATCTTGCTTATACTTGTGGTCGGATCGGCTATCAGAAAGGTGAACCTAACCTATCTAACCCCATCTACAACAAGCAGTAGAGTTATGCCATAACTGCTGTGGTAGGGCAGCCTAAAGTGGCCAAAAAGAGCAGACCTTAGTTTAGAGTAAATGTATACATATCGTTACGACACCCACTTTTGACTTTTCACGATGAAGGTGCGGAATATACCGTATATATCACAGTAACTTCCATCTACCTTACCTCTTTGTCATGTGCACCGGCACATCGTTCTTGGAGGTGGCTAATGCTGATGCGATTGAAAGAGTGGCCGGTAACCAGAAGCGATTTACTCCTATGTTGACTAACAACATATGAACATATTACGAGAAGGTCTGAATCCTGAGAGCTGCAGACTGAAACAAACAATGGTGAATCTGTTGGAAGGGCCTAAATGAACTCCAACCATTCGCCAAGGGCCCTGATCGGACACCAACTGTTCCTGGTGGCAAAATACTTCACCTCTACTTATCCCCCAGGCCACACTTTTTATTTTATTTTTATATATAAAGGACCCAAAAGTTAGAACATGGCGCACACCGTCTTACTCTAGTAGTAGATAAAGCGAAATGTGTAAACCCACCAGGCCTGGGGAACCACAGGCTAATGTTGCCTGTAATAAGGACAGAACGTACACAGCATACCTGCAGTTGTGACAGGAAATAAGCTTAAGGTGGTGATAAACTATGTATGCTGCGCCTGTAGTCGTGATAGGATTTGTCGTGTCTGTAGACGTGACAGACTTAATAAATTGCGCCTTATTACTGTACCTCCTACTGGAAGACAGACCGATACCCAGGACTTAGGCCGGACACCAACACCATCAGCCCGAGTTTGTAGATGAAGTAAGCATGCCGGGGAGAAGGTGATGTCCGCAAAGGCAGGCTTGGGATGACTGCTTATAAAGAAAAACAATGATTTTTCTTTTAGACCCAACAACCTAGAAAATAAAAGTCAGAGAAAAACAATAATGTGAGTGAGGCTCTAATGGCACAAGCCACGCGTGCGAGCCACCACAAGAAAAATTGTATTGCGAGCCACAGATGACCGAGCCATGCGAGCAGGTCTGAAGGCAGAAAAAGACATGGAACCTACTTGTGGTGGGACCACGCAGGCGGCCTCGAATGGCGGAGTCATATGTGTAAACCTAAAACGGAGAAGCCATGCGTGAGGGAATAATGGCGGAGTCATATGTGTAAAACTAAAACGGAGAAGCCATGCGTGAGAGACTAATGGCGGAGCCATATGTGTAAACCTAAAACGGAGAAGCCATGCGTGAGAGAGTATAATGGCGGAGCCATGCGTGAGAGACTCTAATGGCGGAGCCATATGTGTAAACCTAAAACGGAGAAGCCATGCGTGAGCGACTCTAATGGTGGAGTCATATGTGTAACACTAAAACGGAGAAGCCATGCGTGAGAGACTCTAATGGCGGATTATAATTATTATTTTTTTAATATACAGTACAGACCAAAAGTTTGGACACACCTTCTCATTCAAAGAGTTTTCTTTATTTTCATGACTATGAAGGCATCAAAACTATGAATTAACACATGTGGAATTATATACATAACAAGCAAGTGTGAAACAACTGAAAATACGTCATATTCTAGGTTCTTCAAAGTAGCCACCTTTTGCTTTGATTACTGCTTTGCACACTCTTTGCATTCTCTTGATGAGCTTCAAGAGGTAGTCCCATGATATGGTTTTCACTTCACAGGTGTGCCCTGTCAGGTTTAATAAGTGGGATTTCTTGCCTTATAAATGGGGTTGGGACCATCAGTTGCGTTGAGGAGAAGTCAGGTGGATACACAGCTGATAGTCCTACTGAATAGACTGTTAGAATTTGTATTATGGCAAGAAAAAAGCAGCTAAGTAAAGAAAAATGAGTGGCCATCATTACTTTAAGAAAGGAAGGTCAGTCAGTCAGCCGAAAAATTGGGAAAACTTTGAAAGTAAGGGCTATTTTACCATGATGCGGTGCTGCGCCAGATGACCTGGCCTCCACAGTCACCGGACCTGAACACAATCGAGATGGTTTGGGGTGAGCTGGACCGCAGAGTGAAGGCAAAAGGGCCAACAAGTGCTAAGCATCTCTGGGAACTCCTTCAAGACTGTTGGAAGACCATTTCAGGGGACTACCTCTTGAAGCTCATCAAGAGAATGCCAAGAATGTGCAAAGCAGTAATCAAAGCAAAAGGTGGCTACTTTGAAGAACCTAGAATATGACATATTTTCAGTTGTTTCACACTTGTTTGTTATGTATATAATTCCACATGTGCTAATTCATAGTTTTGATGCCTTCATAGTCATGAAAATAAAGAAAACTCTTTGAATGAGAAGGTGTGTCCAAACTTTTGGTCTGTACTGTATATATATTTTTTCTTTAAATATAAACAGCTTATGCAGCACCAGTATGACTTGTGGACTCGCATAACCATGACCCTCTCCGACAATAACCTAGGACGCTAACCAGCCTACAACCATATTGTACACCTAACGAACATGAAGAATGGTCATCAGGCCCCCGATGCCATGAGGCCCCCCGAAGCCAAGAGACTGAACTGGATGACCTTACAGTGACGATAAGTAATTACAACGTGAGCCAGACCTAAAGGAAAATGCATAGACATTAGTGATCCGAACCACGTGCATAAACGAAACATTAAACCAACCGCGAAATTGAAACAGATGGGAGAAAAACAAGAGCCAGAGGCATTGCAGTTCGCTAAGAGAAGACCCTTGTCGTGACAAACGAATGAACAACTGTGAAAACATAGTAGGAACTTACTCCTATTGGCCCACTGACCACTAGGGAGCTATTTGGTTAACTGGGGCAGGGGACTAATCTGAGTGAATGCGAACCAGAAGTAAAGGAGACCAGTCTAAGTGAATGCATAGCAGTAATAAAGAACACCACAAAATGTATTTATTTTTTCTCTTTTTTTTCGAAGTGAATAGAAAAGGTAGACCTATGGAATGTAACAAACCACCGAGGAAAGAAACGTAAGCCTGAAAAGAAAGCAGCTATGTTTATAGGAAGAGCAGTATCAGAGCGGTGTGCTGGTTGCCCTAGTAAGAATACTGAGTAACCATAATGTAGCAATGAAAAGAAATGCAGCTTTAAGTGGAAGCAGAGTATAACACATAATGTAAGAACAAGTGCAGCTCTGGATGCGAGTGGTGCCTAAAAACATGGTATGGGCACAGCTCTGAGTATGAGCATGAAGAGCATGGTATAAAGCAGATCACCTGCATGGACTAACTAACACCCTGTGCCTAAATAACCCCCTTGGAAACCTTATGTACGGCCGGCAGAAGGAAGCCAGCCACCGCCTATGATCTGCTCCCCCTGACCGAGCCTAGTACTCCCACCCCTGATCCCTGCCTAACTAACGGCACGGCGGCCCGTGCCAGACTTTATTGAAGATGAGGAGCGGGGACACGGTGTCCCCTGCACCTTTACACATAGCCGCGTGGGGAGCCCACGCTGCTCCATGGCAGAGTGCACCAGTGCAGGGGAGCCCCCCCTCAGTCAGGGGCCGACCCACCGCCGGCTGGACACTCGTACCGCGTGGGGAGCAGCGCAGCTCCCTGGCAATGTGCACCGGGGCAGGGGGAGCCCTTCCTGTACCATGGGCCCCGCCCCCCGCCGGTTTGAATCGTGTGCCGCGTGGGGAGCCGCACAGCTCCCTGGCAGAGTGCACCAGTGCGGGGGAGCCCCCCCTTCAGACAGGGGCCGACCCCCCTTCAGCCAGGGGCCGACCCACCGCTGGCTGGACACTCGTACCGCGTGGGGAGCAGCGCAGCTCCCTGGCAATGTGCACCGGGGCAGGGGGAGCCCTTCCTTTTCCATGGGCCCGCCCCCCGCCGGTTTGAATCGTGTGCCGCGTGGAGAGCCGCACAGCTCCCTGGCAGAGTGCACCAGTGAGGGGGTGCCCCCCCTCACCTAGGGGGCCGCACCCCCGCCGGCCGGACTCTAATACTGCATGCTGCGGAGAAGCAGCTTCTTACCCTTGCCGACCCCAGGATCTCCAGGTGCGCCGCACTCCTCTCACTTAAACACAGCATGCATAGCTTGAGCCAACTGCAGACATGTGCCCCACATGTAAACCAGGTATCAGAAAACATACAACCATGCTTACTCTAAGCACATGCAATAACTGTATGCAATGGCCCCACCAGGCCCCTGAATAGCCAGACAAACAATACAAACAACCCTCGTTCGACCATCAGCGCCCAAACTCTGCTTCATCCCAGAGCGCTACATGTCGCTGACCGCAGCGTGGGTCCCGTGCAAACAACTCCGATCGTACCATGAATACCAGCGCCCTCTTGAGACATTCTGCCGTCGCCCAGCCGTAAGGAGCCACCACACCATGCTGCTGTATCCTAGAGCTGACCCAGAGGTAGTGAAATCAGCTGAATCGGCATCAGCCTGGGCCCACAGGTGCCTATAAATAGCCTAGTAATCAGCCAGCCTGGGCCCACAGGTACGTATGAATAGCCTTGTAATCAGCCTCCCCTCCCACAAATGCAGCAATATCTTGCTTATACTTAACAAGAAATAACTGCACCGCAGAGTGGCAAATGTATTTTTTCTTTTTCTTTTTCAGCTAAAACACGTCACAAAAGCCTTTATTACAGATTACTGCACCGCAGAGCAGCAAATGTATTTTTTCTTTTTGTGCAAATACACGTCACAAAAGGCTTAAGAAGAAATAACTGCATCGCAGAGCGGCAAATGTGTTTTTTTTTTTCAGCTAAAACACCCCACAAAAGCCTTTATTACAGATTACTGCACCGCAGAGCAGCAAATGTATTTTTTTCTTTTTATGCTAATACACATCACAAAAGGCTTTACAAGTAATAACTGCGCTAAAACACCCCACAATAGCCTTTACTACAGATAAGTGCACTGCACAATGGCAAATAAGACAGAAAAATATTTTCTTGTAATGAACCCTGTTAATGGCTGTATCAAACAGCACTTGCACCATAATAAGAACGGTTTGATGGAATTACAGAGCTGTATAATTGCAATTTGGATCCCCCGTCAGTGCATCAAGGTGTAATAGGATTGCTCCTATTACCTAGGCTGTAACCTCTCCTACTGAACCCTGTTCAACATAAATGCTGTAGAATGATTCCTCCCTATTAGGGATGAGCGAACCCGAACTGTATAGTTCGGGTTCGTACCTGATGGGGTATAAGTAACTCCATTTTGTCCTTTCAGCAACGTGTGATTACATTTGGCCAGTACACTTCCAAAATCCCCCTTCCCCCTCCCCCCCTTTGGAATGTGAGAAACTTCCTGTGCGGTTTCAAGATACCCATACATTCCTTAGTTCTTACCTTATAGGGTCATCTTGGCTCAAATGCACACTGGCCTATGTGTCTATACCTGATTGGTCAAATGCTGTTACTATGAGTCATCTATTATGTTAATGCACAGCTCATGTGTGTTCATACTATAGGTTGAACTAATGCTAACATATGATTGGATGTCAAGGAAGCTCAACCCCCTCTATTATAACTGTCTGCCAACTGTGAATAAACCAGAATGGATTAGAACTAGACACGTGTTCAGTGTTATCTTATTCATTCTCCCGGTACCGGAAAAGATTTAATTCAAGCTGATCACCGAAATCATGTGTCAGGGACACATTAGGCAAATAGTCTATATTGCCTTACAGCTTTGGGGGCTCGTCTCGAGATTGAGAGGGTCATCCTCGGGTCTATGGTAAAAGACATCAATTTTTTGTCCTCCTTGGACCTGGGGGCACTGACCAAAATCTCACCCAAGTAAGTTAAACCATCTATTTATGATTTCGGTGGATTGCTGTGTCCGGGACGCAGGCAATAGCTCAGGGAGCTAAAGTTGATTATAAGAGGCTCAGGGAGTCCATATCATTAGATATAAAGTGCACTATAAAGAAATCTGTTCAGGGAACAGAAGGTTACAAGCTTCGATTAACTCTTATGTATATATAGTATAAGTATTTTAGAAGTGATAAGATTATCTGTCTGTGTGAGATGTTGACCGGGTGGTAAGTGTACGGTCACATCCCACTGTGAAATCATTCTGTTTCCATCACTGCCAACATGTAAACTTTATGTTGCACGGTCTAGTCCCACAAATTACTTCCTAGTTAACCCATGGGTAGACAATTTGGCAGGATGTGAGAATTGACAGTTAAAATGTGAAACAGAATGTTATGCCCGGCTGGCAACAGGGATGAAAATCTGTAAGAATCTGTAAAGTTAGAGCTTACAGACTGTGTACATCAGAACTCCCGTGATGGTGAAGGGGGGTTCTGGTGAATGAGAAAACAGAGCAGTGTCAGGAAGTTAATTGATGGCAAGGAAAAAGTGCCCCAGTGTCTGCAATCAGAAAGGGCTTGTGTTAAATGTTCAGAAATGAACTGGTTAAGTTTTGTTGCCCTAATGATATGTGTGTGTTTAAATAGGGATGATTCATAGCCCTAGAATTAGAGATTACAGCAGTAAAAAATATGCTCAGTTAATGGATAAGTGTATTGAAGGAAAAGAGAAGTTGGTTGAAGGATAATAATAAGCTGGTGCATACTGAGTTATGGTTTAAAGTGTCCATGGAAGTAACTGAGAGAAATTGAAAGTTGGAGAAATGAGTAGCATTTCTTATTACGAGATGGAGGATTTTGAATCCTATAGAGAACAAAGAAGTTGCCATGTGGCATCCCTTCCCCCACCACATCTGCTGTAAATTCCAAAATGTGACTTGTAATTCCACAAGAACTTTTCCTGTTTTCTCTTTGCAATGTGCTCTCAAAAAGAACCCCTCCCATCTGTATTTTTCTACACCCTTCACATCCCCCCCTGAGGAATTCAACTCCCCTCCATATGGGGGTTTGGGGGGGAGGGGGGCTGTTAATTGGTAATGCATCTGCAGACTGTGAAGACACTAACCTGTGTTATCTATTGATCTTCCAGACAGGGCTCCAGCATTGGATTAGATCCAATGATGTTTGCAAATCCACTAGTTAAGAAAGTGCCCACAGCGATTGTGCTATGATGCCAATTGGAAGTGTCCAATCTTATCAATCTAAGGTTGCACCCATTCTAAGTCCTTATTCAGATATGAGTAAAAAGTTTGAGGAATATTTAGGACAGTTGAACGTCCTGTGATGGATTGCTTTACTTCCCCTGCCTAAACATTCCTGAGATAAGAGACGCAAGGCAAAGGAAATGGGGGAAGGGGAATTATATAGAGTAAGTGACGATGTGTGCAACACTAAACTAAAACCACATGGCATATAAGAATTTGGGTTTTAACAAAATTACTGTATGATTATAACATGTATATTGTCTTCTTATAAGAGTTGATTAATCACAGAGTGAATACCAGAAGATATTGGAAAAAGCAGCGCAAACAGTGACAGACCATTAGCAATTCTGGGTGTGGTGTGGATATCTGTTTCCAGGAAAGCTGTGTTTGTCTGTGCTACAAGTTTTGGAATGTAACAAAGAAATTGTGTGACTGGATTGAAAGATACATGATTCAGTGGAATGTGAATGGGTGTGGCTTTGAATTGTAAGTGGAGTTGAAAATGTACGAAGATGATGTTTTTAGCAGAACTGTGTGTGCAATTCAGTTTTTATGTGTAAGGGCGTGGTTATGAGTTGTTTGTGAAAATGAGTACATGAAAATGTGAATAATATGCGCATTGAGAATTTTATTTTATTTTTCTTGGAAGTTTTGGGTTTTTATTGGTACCAACAGCATTGATCAAGCTGTACATTTTTTATTTATTGAAGTCAATGAAAAGTTTTTATGGGCCATTTGTGTGTTCATGTCTGTATTGTCAGATCTGTTTGTTTCAATCTTTGCAGTTACGTGTTACATGTTAAGTGTTGTGCTTAACATCTGAGCTCTGTTCTTATGGGCAGCTGGCACATTACTGACGGACAAAAGGAGGACCACAGAGTCCGACTAAAAGGGGTGGACTTAGATGACAGAGTGGGAGGAAGGAAGTGTGAGCCTTCTATGTGAATTAATGGAGTTTTGACAAAACCTTTCAAAACTGACTCCACTTGAGACCATGGACAGGGAATACATTACAGATCATGTATTTAGCATTATACTAGATTGCCCAGTCAGCCTGTTAGGGAGAGATTTGCATTATGGTCTTTAAATGAATATGAAACAGGATTCATAGATTGCCCACTTTACAAAGCTACTGTGAAACCAGTTGTCATCTCAGTGTTCCAGAAACAATACCCTTTGTTAAAAGAGAAACTTGATGGACTTAGGCCCCTTTCACACGGGCGAGTATTCCGCGCGGATGCGATGCGTGAGTTGAATGCATTGCACCCGCACTGAATACCGACCCATTCATTTCTATGGGGCTGTTCACATGAGCGGTGATTTTCACGCATCACTTGTGCGTTGCGTGAAAATTGCAGCATGCTCTATATTCTGCGTTTTTCACGCAACGCAGGCCCCATAGAAGTGAATGGGGCTGCGTGAAAATCGCAAACATCCGCAAGCAAGTGCGGATGCGGTGCGATTTTCACGCATGGTTGCTAGGTGACAGTCTATTCACTGTATTATTTTCCCTTATAACATGGGAAAAGATTAACTCACCTTCTCCTCTTGTTCGCGTAGTTCCCGGTCTCTTCTTTACTTCTTAAAAGATGAACTACCGGCTAGGACCTGTGGTGACGTCGGATCACATGCTCCAATCACATGGTCCATCACCACGGTGATGGACCATGTGATTTGAGCATGTGATCTGACGTCACCAAAGGTCCTTTAGCCCACAGCTCATCATTAAAGTAGTAAAGAAGAGACCGGGAACTACGCAAACAAAAGGAGAAGGTGAGTTAATTTTTTTATTTTTTTTTAACCCTCAATTGATCACCTACTAATCATTCTGTATTCAGAATGCTATTATTTTCCCTTATAACCATGTTATAAGGGAAAATAATAACATCTACCCAGCACCTAACCCAAGCCCGAACTTCTGCGAAGAAGTTCGGGTTTGGGTACCAAACATGCGCGATTTTTCTCACGCGAGTGCAAAACGCATTACAATGTTTTGCACTCGCGCGGAAAAATCGCGGGTGTTGCCGCAACGCACCCGCACATTTTCCCGCAACGCCCGTGTGAAAGAGGCCTTAGGCCAATGATAGAAGAATTCCTACAAAAGGGAATCCTGGCAGAGGTGATTTCACCCTACAGCACGCCTGTGAATCCAGTGACAAAGGCAGATGGTATTGCCCGCTTTGTACAGGATTTAGGGGCCATCAACAACATCATTGTGCCTATACCCCCTGTTGTACCTGATGTCACTCAATTATTATCTGCCATTCCAGCAGACGCTGTCTATTTCAGTGTGATAGATCTGAAGAATGCTTTCTTTTCTATCCCAGTTGATAAGGCAACCAGACTACTTTTTGCTTTTTTCCTTTGACGGACGACAAACTGACCTGGTGCAGAATGCCTCAGGGATATGCTGATACACCTGTAGTGTACAGCATAGTCCTCCAAGCCACGTTAAAACCATGGTACCCCTCCCCCCCCCCAAGGTGAAAGGAGAATCAGCACAGAAAGAGTCCAGTCTATTGCGGGTCTGGTCACCCCGCACACCAAGAAAGAAATGTTATCTTTCCTTGGTATGATAAACTACTGTAGACAATGGATTCCTGATTGCTCCTATTATGACAATGTTTTGAGGCAAGCCACTCTGGAAGAAAATCCAGATTTGATTAAACGATCTTCTGAAAATGTAAAATGCATTTGATTATCTTAAATGTTCACTCATGTCGAGTCCAGGGCTGGGCCTCCCTGACTATAATATGCCCTTCCACATGTTTGCACGCCAAAATTGTAAAACCATGGCGGGTGTACTGACACAAGAAAATTGAGGCAAGTTGCGTCCTTGTGTGTTTTTCTCAAAGGTAATGCCCACCCCTGTTCAAGGGATGCCGGCATGTCTGTGTTCTCTTGCAGCCTGTGCTATGATGGTAGAGTTGGCAACTCCTTTCACAATGTGACATTACACCATTTTGCACACCACTCATGATGTTGTAGGCCTACTCAAGGACATCCACACTCAACACAGCAGGCAGCTGAGCTCATTGCACTCACTAGGGAATATATTCTATATACTGATAGTAGGTACGCACATGGGGTAGTGTGGGACCATGGTATGATCTGGCAGAGGAGAGGATTCACGACAGCAGATGGTAAGGATCATGTCTCACAGGGCAATGCGCTGGCAGATAAGGTGGCGAAATGAGTGGCCAAATGCAACCTCACAGGTTTGTGTAACCATAGGGAGATGCCATGTCTGGCACCTCCAACCCCTGAGATGTTGCAAATGCTTACTGATCTTCAGTGGTATGCCACTGAACAGGAACAGTAAGACTGGTGTTATCCAGTATTGAATAAAAATCCTAAGACAGGATTAGTCTGCGAAGAGGGGAAGTTATGCATTCCCCAACACAGTGCTTCCATCTTAATAGCACATTTCCACGGAGTAGGACATAAACAGCATTGAGATACTCATGGGTAGGCCTTTCCCCACACCATGGGCAAGACGCCACCTGGTAGTGCAGGAGGGGGACTTGGACCTGATCAGAGAGAAGTACTAATCTGATCAAGGTCCTCAGTAAAACTGAAAAAAAAGTTGCTTGTAAGTCTCCTTCTCTTTCACAGGAACCAACCCATCCATTCCGGGTAGGCGACCAGCTGATGATCAAGATCTTAAAGAAGGGAAAGGAACCAGGAAGCTTCACCTACGGACCACCTACCGAGGTAGTCGCGATCATCAGAACAGCAGTCCTCACTGAACAGTCACCCACCTGGATCCACGCCACAAGGATTAAGTTGGTGAAGAAAAGAGAGGTACTAATGGGGGCAGACAGCCCTGACCTCCAACGAGGCCCAGAGGTACTAACGGAGGCAGACAGCCTTGACCTCAAAGGTTCTGGGTTGAAATACAATTCCCAACTTAGCAATTCCCTAAATAATTGTTTTCTGCTGTTTCAGGCCAAGTATAAATCTATCCATAAAAGGGTATATTAGATTGAAGGTGCGGATAGGGTCATTCTCAATAACTTCAAACGCTACCGTGCATTTCCAAGTCTAATTCTGTCCGTAAATGTATACCTGTCATCCACCACCTAAATACTAGGCCTACAAATTTATATTCAGCTAAATCTGTGGTTACTGCTGTGCCTGTATTAGTGTAATACGGTGCCTAAGTAGATAGCTAGATAGTGTTAGGTGCCTGTAAAAAAAAGGCCTGAATTTGAATTCAATACATTGGGCCAAATTTTTTTTTTCATATTGTGGTGAACGGTAACAATGAGGAAAACATCTAGTAAGGGACACGGACATGGTCGTGGTGGTGTTAGTGGACCCTCTGGTGCTGGGAGAGGACGTGGCCATTCTGCCACAGCCACACGTCCTAGTGTACCAACTACCTCAGGTCCCAGTAGACGCCAGAATTTACAGCGATATTTGGTGGGGCCCAATGCCGTTCTAAGGATGGTAAGGCCTGAGCAGGTACAGGCATTAGTCAATTGGGTGGCCGACAGTGGACCCAACACGTTCACATTATCTCCCACCCAGTCTTCTGCAGAAAGCGCACAGATGGCGCCTGAAAACCAAGCCCATTAGTCTGTCACATCACCCCCATGCATATCAGGGAAACTGTCTGAGCCTCAACTTATGCAGCAGTCTCTTATGCTGTTTGAGGACTCTGCTGGCAGGGTTTCCCAAGGGCATCCACCTAGCCCTTCCCCAGCGGTGGAAGACATAGAATGCACTGACGCACAACCACTTATGTTTCCTGATGATGAGGACATGGGAATACCACCTCAGCACATCTCTGATGATGAAACAAAGGTGCCAACTGCTGCGTCTTTCTGCAGTGTGCAGACTGAACAGGAGGTCAGGGAGGAAGACTGGGTGGAAGACGATGCATGGGACGATGAGGTCCTAGACTCCACATGGAATGAAGGTCGTGCCACTGACTTTCAGAGTTCGGAGGAAGAGGCAGTGGTGAGACCGAGCCAACAGCATAGCAAAAGAGGGAGCAGTGGGCAAAAGCAGAACACCCGCCGCCAAGAGAGTCCGCCTGTTACTGGGGACCGCCATCTGGGACCGAGCACCCCAAAGGCAGCTTCTGGCTGGGTGCCAGGGCCTAAAAATATCTGACAATGGCCTGTTCCAGTGGTGGGTGACATGAAGCCTGATTCTCTGCTATGGGACCTCTCTCCTCTGTCTGGGTGCCGGGGCCTAAAAATATCTGACAATGGCCTGTTCCAGTGGTGGGTGACATGAAGCCTGATTCTCTGCTATGACATGAAGCCTGATTCTCTGCTATGGGACCTCTCTCCTCTGTCTGGGTGCCGGGGCCTAAAAATATCTGACAATGGCCTGTTCCAGTGGTGGGTGACATGAAGCCTGATTCTCTGCTATGACATGAAGCCTGATTCTCTGCTATGGGACCTCTCTCCTCTGTCTGGGTGCCGGGCCTAAAAATATCTGACAGTGCCCTGTTCCAGTGTTGGGTGACATGAAGCCTGATTCTCTGCTATGACATGAAGCCTGAATCTCTGCTATGGGACCTCTCTCCTCTGTCTGGGTGCCGGGCCTAAAAATATCTGACAGTGGCCTGTTCCAGTGTTGGGTGACATGAAGCCTGATTCTCTGCTATGACATGAAGCCTGAATCTCTGCTATGGGACCTCTCTCCTCTCTCTGGGTGCCGGGGCCTAAAAATATCTGACAATGGCCTGTTCCAGTGGTGGGTGACATGAAGCCTGATTCTCTGCTATGACATGAAGCCTGATTCTCTGCTATGGGACCTCTCTCCTCTGTCTGGGTGCCGGGCCTAAAAATATCTGACAGTGCCCTGTTCCAGTGTTGGGTGACATGAAGCCTGATTCTCTGCTATGACATGAAGCCTGAATCTCTGCTATGGGACCTCTCTCCTCTGTCTGGGTGCCGGGGCCTAAAAATATCTGACAGTGGCCTGTTCCAGTGTTGGGTGACATGAAGCCTGATTCTCTGCTATGACATGAAGCCTGAATCTCTGCTATGGGACCTCTCTCCTCTGTCTGGGTGCCGGGGCCTAAAAATATCTGACAATGGCCTGTTCCAGTGGTGGGTGACATGAAGCCTGATTCCCTGCTATGACATTAAGCCTGATTCTCTGCTATGGGACCTCTCTCCAATTGATATTGGTTAATTTGTATTTATTTTATTTTTATTTTTATTCATTTCCCTATCCAAATTTGTTTGCAGGGGATTTACCTACATTTTGCTGCCCTCTAGCCCTTTCCTGGGTTGTTTTACAGCCTTTTTAGTGCCAAAAAATTCGGGTCCCCATTGACTTCAATGGGGTTCGGGTTCGGGACGAAGTTCGGGTCGAGTTCGGATCCCGAACCCGAACATTTCCGGCACGTTCGGCTGAACTTCTCGAACCCGAACATCCAGGTGTTCGCTTAACTCTACTCCCTATCCTTTCCCTACACCTTGAATAATCTTTCCCTGCACTTGTAAATATTTTTTTCTTTTTTTTAGCACAATGACGTTTTTTCTATCACTGTCCCTAGCGCCTGCAGGCACGTCTCTCTCTGCACTGGTAAATGGCAGAATCTAAGATGGCTGATGTATTTATAGGGCTGTGACATCACAGGGCTAGCTGCTGATTGGCTGCATGCATGTCAGTATGGGTGATCCTGCCTTCCCAGAGTTCGTTACTAATATTTTACTAATTACTAATATTTCTTGAAATTCAGAACAATTCTACTTCGTCGGCTTCGATTCGCTCATCTCTAATTGTCATCCATGCATCTAGACACATGAGGCAATATACAGTACGAAATTCAACAGCTTTAAAATAATGCAAATAAAAAATTGATTAAAAAGGATGCCCTTGATTAAAAAAATGGTTTACCAGCAGGAAATTTGCTAAAAAAAATTAAAAATTATCTGTTCAATCCCTAGATGTTCATAGCTGATCACAGCATCTGACAGCAATAATACCGTGTAAAATAAAAAATATTTAAAAAAAATTATACTTGCTTCCTCTTTTTGATCGCGAAGAACTGGCCACCGCTGTCGTGCAGCCAGGGATGACGCCATAATGTCGGCCGGCTTGGTGACGTCATACATCACCGCGCACTGGCTTTCGTGTGAGATCTTCAATCGATATGGCGACGGCCAGCTCTTCACGCTCTAACGGAGGAAGTAAGTATGATTTTTTTTACCACCATTCTGAGAAAATCGATTTGCTACCATGAAGCACGAGAAAATTCAGCTTTACAACTAATCGAATTTTCCCTGAAAGGTCCATGTCGCTCAACACTGTTTGTAATGATCACATGTGTAACACCCCAGAGTTGTGTTACTACACGCCTCTACCCCGCTACTATCTGCTAAAAGCCTTTATACTGTCATCTGATGTAAGTTATATTATGTCTTCCACAAATGTGCATATAAATCTATGTTAAATGCAATTGTTCATGTAATTTGCCTGGTTACCAGTAGGTGGCAGCAACACATTGGCAGGTACAAGCTACAGTTTAGTGTATCTGAGCTGCAATGGATTATTCCAGCTTAGCTTCCCCTTTGTGGAGAGGTGGGCTGGTCCTACATCCTGAAGCATGGGTGGAGAAGGAAGTTAGAGTTAGTGTAGCCTCCCCCCTGCTAGGGGAAGGCTGTGTGATAGTGTTCAGAATAACCCCTTCTTAGGGAAGACAGCAAGGACCTAGTCTCGGCTGAGACTTGGCCATATTCCCAGTCTGAGCACCTTCAGCTTTGCTGGATGAGAAAACCAGAAAGCTACAGACAACCTCCAGAGTCCCAGGAAAAAAGCATATCCTGAGAATCCATCTGTGAGATAAGTCCACAGACCTAGGAGAAGCTATTTCCTCCTCAGCTAGTCTGTCCCCACAAAGCAGAAGGTACCAGATAAGTGCAGAAGCTAATCCTGCCATAGTTACAGAGCTACCAAGCAGACGTTTTATCCTGCAAGCTCCAGATTAAAAGCAATGCCAATGATTGCCAAAACCCGCTGGGACCAAGAGACCAAAGCTGTATACCGCTTGGATGCAAGTTATTTCAAGTAAAGAAACATTCAAACTTCATCTAAAGGTCTGGACATCATTTCTCCTGCAAAATTTCTCTATTACTCCTACTATCACTACACTCAAATTTATTGCAAGTGACCCAGGAGCCAGGAGTCCAGCCGTACCCAGGTAGGAGACACCGTTGACACAATTATCACAATCCTACAGAGACATTATAGGCCATTACACCACTCTGGCATTCCTAATCTGGGACGTGCGTTATAACACCTTGGAAGGGCCCTGGGATAGTACCCTGCACATGCTTCAATTGGCATCACGACAAATACAGGATATATTATCCACCTGACCCGGCCACTGCATTAAAGTGGCGTCAGCGTACCCGTTCCTGGCCACTGCACATGCATGTATGGAAGTAAGCAAAGACATGTGGGGATCACTGGAGCTGGGAAGCTGGAATGGGGTTTAATCAATTTTCCCGCTTCGATAATATTTTTCTCAATAGCCTGGAAACCCCTTTAAATGTGTCTCATAACAGTGAATATTGTGACTCAGGATTTTTATAAACTTCTAGTGATATTTAGATGAATAGATCGTTTTTCCAAAAATGTAGCTCTTTTATTTCATAAATATTGATGGTCTCAAATTGAATGACTCTAAATCTAGCTATGGCAAAAGTCCTTGGCAAAACAAGTAGAATACATTGTAATTTCTGGAGTTCTAGTTCAGGTAGCTCCTTCTTTCAATTTCTCCTAAACCCTCAAAAGAGCCAGATCTCCTTGCATGGTCTGAAATGAAGGTCTTTAATTCAGAAGTATTGAAAAAGTTCTACATTAAAATGGGGTTATTTATCAAACTGGTGTAAAGTAGAACTGGCTTATTCGATCATTCCACCTCCCATTTCTCAGAGCTCCCTTGGAAAATGAAGCTCCCCAAAATGTTCCAATAAGTATTGAGCAAATCAAAGTATCTGAAGTGGAATTTGATCCGAAGTTTAGGAAAAATTCAATTCGCCACGAATCTGAATTTCCTCGAGCTTCGCGGTAACAAATATTTTTTTCCTAAAATGGTAGCTGAAAATAAAAAAATTAGACTCAACTCTTCCACTTCGCTGAGAGGGCATCCGCTCTAATCTTCATTAAAGAAACCCTTCAAAGAAACTGCGGCAAGCATGAAGACGTCACCACATGATCATGCTAGCCACGCGCGGTGACGTCATCAACAGGTTTTCTTCAATCAAGACAGGAGCAGACGGCCTCACCATGATCAAGTGGATGAGGTGGGTATAATAAAAAAAAAATTAATCCTGAATTAACCCCCTGAGTACCTGAATATGAGTCTCAGATGCTTTGATTAGCTTTGAAAGCAGCATCTGAGGGGTTATTGCATCTGCTCCATACAATGAAAAGCGATTCAAAGTAATTTGTTATGAATCAAATTTTTCAAAACGTTGCTCATCTCTAGTTCCAATAATCAGCGGACAATAGAAAACCTATCTCTCTACATGGAATTGAACCTTGCTATGATGTTACATGACTGTGCCTAGTTCAACCATGACTGCTCAATGTGTATTGATGATAGAGTACTAACTCCATTTATGACCCTTCAAATCATGCTTGAAGTGTTTCATGTTTTCAAGCTATTTACCAACCTTGAGAGCTCAGAGAGTCAAAGACAATGGCTCCTATGCAGGTGAGCAAAACACATATTTGAATAAACAGTACAGGATCTTTCTAATTTATTTTTTACATTTAGGTCTGTAACTATGACAAGGTTTCACCATTATCTTAGATGGGGCTTATTTACTGTAAGAGCAATGAGAATATGAAACTCTCTTCCATACAATGCTGTGATTGTTGATTATTTGTTCAAAAGGCTCTAGATGCCTTTCTTGATAAGTATTGTTTAGTGGGCAGTGTTTAGTAATGTGAGTGCATTTAGATTTTGGCATAATTGCACCAAAATGTGGTGCAATTTGTAGCAATTTGGCGCATCTACCTTTATATAAAGGATCTACATCTAGCCCTTCAAGAAGGTGTGCCTTAAAGGGGTTGGAGGCTTCTGCCTAGCAGTGAGCCTGGTGACATCACCAACAGTAATGGGTGGGCTTTAGCACTGCCTTAGCCTGTAAAATGGCTAGGGCATTGCTAAAGACCACCCATCAGAGCCAGTGACGTCACCGGCAACACTGCGAGGCGGAAGTCTCTGCCTAGTAGTGTTAAAAACATAAAAAAATAGCCCTTGCCTTACGAGATACAGCACTGGGCAAAGGAGAGCCTCAGAGCATGAAATGTTCCAATGCTCATATCAGCGGGGCTGGAGGGGTGAAAATGGGGGTATGTGCAGAATGACCTAATATCAGTGGCGTAGCTAGAAATGACTGGGGCCCCCAGCAAATTTTTGAATGGGGCCCACCTCCCCCAGTAATTTTTTCGCAACCCCTTGCTTTCATGCCGCCCCCATTTCTGTGGCTAGTAAAGATCGCTCTCTCAGACCAGGCCCGGCAGCTGTTCCATCTGTTTTCTACACTGTCTATTCTGTCACTGAATATAATTTAATTCTGTAATACTGTTGAAGGGGCCCTGACAAAATCTTTTAGTCCTCCTCCGCCTGAATTAGCCCCTTTATGGGTCAGGGCCCCAAAGCAGCCGCTTCCCCTGCTTCCCCTATAGCTACGTCCCTGCCTAATATGCAACATTATGCATCATGATTGCTCCAAAATTCTGTTGTAATATTCTGTCATAAAGTAAGTAACCAATAGTTGACATAAATGTTATTTTATTTATAGTCAGGAAGGAATTTTGCTCTCCTAATATGGGGCAATTGGTGTGGATTAACATGGTAGTATGTGTTTGCAACCTTTCAGTAATAAAAAAGAAATATCTTTAGTTTTTAACAGAAACCTTCAGAAAGATCGATATAGAGAAAAACATCCTATTTGCATAGCAGAAAGAAAACAATACCTTAGCCAGTTTATTCTTTTCAGCATCGATTCTGCTTACTCTTTTTGATGTCTTTTTCAAATCTGTGGGGCAACAATAAAATATTGTGATATATTTCTCTTTCATATTGTATTTAATATTGTATTTTTCTGTATTGAGCAAATAAAAAACTGACCTACTATGGAAATGGGAGGAAGAAGATCAGGAAAACGGGCAGGGCTTCCACTGTTGGTTTTATCTGACTTCTCCTCAAAAACAATGTGAGACTGAACAAGAACCATCAACCAGGCAAGAACAAAAATGGATAGACGTTTCATGTCTGCAGAGAAACAATGCAATATGATGAACAGCTAATAGATTATGAGGATGCAGAGAATCATGTGCAAAGCAAAAAAATAAAAATTAAACTTCTAGTAATTTTCACTTTTATGGTTTAGTGAATTAGGTAATTGACAATAAGCCAAAATAGGTCACGTGCATTATAAACCAGACCAGACTTTGAATAAGATGGACTGCAGCTACATTGTATTATGTATTTTATTGTTTGCTTCTGGCCATAGTTCCCAGCAAGAAATGGTTGGCAAAGGTTTGCAAGGAAGAGGTCTAATCACCCAGTTTCTCCACTCTTGGTAGGAGAGAGCTGGTCCTGCTCTCTGCCAAGAGACAGAGAGGAGAGGAAGCAACCTTCTGAGCTCCTGCTACAGATTCTGCAGAGAAAAACAAACCAAGTTTTCTGAAGTAAAATCTTGAGACTCCAGGCAGCAGAGTAAACTGCTACAACCAGCATTAAAAATCTGCTGCAAGGTGGGGGGTTACAGCCAAGCCACTTCTCACCAAACTACCACTGGGCCAGTATCTTCTAAGTGCTGAATTGCCACCAACCAATCTGCCTCCATATCCTTACTGGTGCCAGAGAGGATTTTCACTGAAAGCCTACCACTGTCAGAGTGACAGTGACATATAAAGCTGTGGGTAAACGTATGCTTAACAGCCTGTTTAATAACACACCGCACTGTTAAATTTACTTTTCTACATTACAAAAATATTACAAATCTTATTGGGGGCACATTCCTGCACATGTTTATACACATATAATAATAGCATCGGACAAAGCAATGGCTTGTTCTGAAACAAAAAAAAAAAACGGATCCAGTTGCATCAGTTGTCATCTGTTTGAGTCATTTCCATCTGAGATGTGTTTTTTAGACAGAAACAAAAGTTCAGCAATTAGGACTTTTTCCCCCCGTCTAAAAAATGGGATCTCAGACGGAAATGGCTCAAACGGATGACAACTGATGCAACAGGATCCGTTTTTTTAACTGGATCCTGTTATTTTTTTCTCTCTCTCTTCTTCTGACGGATCAAAAAAACGGAAAGCTAAACGGTGATATGACTGCACCCTAAGGGCTCATGCACACGAACGTTTTTTGCGTTCAGTATACTGGCCGTTTTTTTAGTTCAGTATGCGTTACTTATACTGAACCATTCATTTCAATGGGTCTGCGAAAAAAAAACTGAAGTGTCTCCCTGTGCAATCAGTTTCTGTATTTCCGTATTTCCAATTTTCCGTTCAAAGATAGAACATGTCCTATTATTGCCCGCAAATTACGTTCCTTGGCTCCATTCAAGTCAATAGGTCCGCCCAAAAAAGGAACACATGCTCCATATGTCTTCCGTATCCATTCCGTTTTTGCGGAACCATCTATTGGAAATGTTATGCCCAGCCCAATTTTTTCTCTGTAATTACTGTATACGGTATAAGCAATACGGAAAAACGGAACGGAAAAATGGAACGGAACCGGAAACACTACTGAAACAAAAAATGGAAAAACGGATCCATTAAAAATGGCCCGCAAAACACTGAAAAAGCCATACGGTCGTGTGCATGAGCCCTAAGTTGTATTTTTTTAAGGGCACCATTTAAGTTACCATGTCTGTTATTGGAAAATATAATAAAATATTTGTGGGGTTAAATTAGAAAAAAAAAAAAATTCTGCCAAGGTTTTTTGGGTTCAGACATCACAACATTCACTGTGAATTAAAAATGACATGACAGCCTTAGGCCTCATGTACACGACTGTATGTATTTTGCGGTCCGCAAAAAATAAATCTGCAATTCACTGCAAAAAAATGCACCAAAATGATACGCAATTGACAATACTAGCTACTTCCTCAGGCCGATGTTAAAAGCTGAGAACTTTGCAAATTTCTTCCAGTCAGGAACATATCGGAGCCCCTCATGCACCACGTCACGGTGACTCAGCTTTTAACATCGGCCTGAGGAAGTAGCTAGTATTGTTAGTTGCGTATCATTTTGGTGCATTTTTTGCAGTGAATTGTGTATGTATATTTTTTCATCTGCACAATGTATCATTTTGTGTAAGATGTTCTTGTGGTGCATGCGGTCCACACCGGCATCCTCCATTGTACGCATTTTTTGCTGGGGATTGCCGTCGTCTGCGGACCGCATACGGAGGAATTGCTCCCCCAGTTATAGACACGCTACAGTGTATGGGTTTGGAGCATGTTCACCCGTTTAGGCCACTTTTTTTCAGTGAGTTTTTGAAAAAATGGATCTGCAAAAAATACGGATGATGTCCGTGTGCATTCCGTATTTTGCGGAACGGAGTAGCTGGCCCCTAATAATACAGTACTATCCTTGTCCATAATGCGGACAATAATAGGACATGTTCTATTTTTTTTGCGTAACAGAAATATGGATATATGGAAACGGAATGAATACGGAGTAAGTTCAGTTTTTTTTGAGGATCTATTGAAATGAATGGTTCCGTATACGGTCCGCAAAAAAAACGGAACGGACATGAAAAGAAAATATGTTCGTGTGCATGAGGCCTTATTCTCTGGCTCAATATGAATACGGCATATAGTTTTTGTTTTTTTGTTTTACTACTTTTACATTTTCTGTGTATAGCTATTTTCTGACAGCCATAACTTTTTCCATTCACAGAGATGTATGAGGGATGTTTTTTTTGCATTTTCCATTATGGCATTCACCGCACGGGAATTTTTAAAAATTATGTTAATAGTTCAGACATTTTCAGATGCAGTGATACCTGATATGTTTATTTTTTATTGTTTATATATTTTTATATGTAAAATTGGGAAAGGGCGGTAATTTAAACTTGTAATATTTTAATGTTTTTTTTCTTTCTTTAAACTTTTTTTTTACTTTTATAATAATGACTTTTAACCCTCTTTGGGGGGCGGGGGTGGGGGCTAGAACCTGGGAGCTTTTGATCCCTCGTCTCATTCACCCTAATAGAGATTCTATTAAATGATGGGGATTGGTGCGATCAGCGTTCCGCACCATTGCCTGGGTGTCTGCTGTATTATACAGCTGGCACTCGCCTGTGTGGAGCAGGCTTACTGCAGCAGCCCACTCAATACATTCCCCCAGCCACCATGATGTACCAGTATGTCACAGTGGCTGAAGGGGTTAATAAGATATAATTGGCCTCAGGGCTCGTATACATATCTACAATATTATGCCATATAACCTAACCTATGAATTGAACCCTGAAGCCTATAAAAGGGCACCCATATACTTCTGTGAGGCCTTGCTGTACCTCTGTTTACCTCTGATTTCATGTAGAGGTAAACAGTGATTGTTTTTGTTGGGTTCAGTATGAAGAAAATCAAGGCATGTATGGATGCCACAAGGAATCTGTTTCCTGTAGTATCCTCCACATGGCTGAAAAAATAAGTTGAAAAAAATGGTGTCATTTACACACAAAAAAAGTATCATCACACAAAAAGTGCAATGAATAGGACATTTAAATGCAATATTATTGCAACATAAATGCAATCAAAATATAAGGGGAAATTTTCCTCTCTGTTAGCTTCTCCTCTTGTTTATTCTTCTGGTGCACCTTCTCCTGCATTCAGAGGTGGAATAACATGCTCAGAAGCTTCACTGTTCCCTTCCCCTATAAACTATGGGCTAAAGGACCTTTGGTGACGTCAGATCACATGCTCCAATCACATGGTCCATCACCGCGGTGATGGACCATGTGATTGGAGCATGTGATCTGACATCACCAAAGGTCCTTTAGCCCATAGTTTATCTTTTAAAGAACTAAAGACCGGGAGAACTACGCGAACAAGAGGAGAAGGTGAGTTAATTTTTTTTAATTATTTTTAACCCTCAATTGACCTTGTACTAAGCATTCTGTTTTCAGAATGCTATTATTTTCCCTTATAACCATGTTATAAGGGAAAATAATAACATCTACACAGCCCCGATCCCAAACCTGAACTTCTGTGAAGAAGTTCGGGTCTGGGTACCACAGTCGGTTTTTTATCACGCGCGTGCAAAACACATTGCACCCGCGCGATAAAAACTGAACATCGGAACGCAATCGCAGTCAAAACTGACTGCAATTGCATTCCTACTTGCGCAGGTTTGCCGCAACACACCGGGACGCATCCGGAACTAATCCGGACACGCTCGTGTGAACGCAGCCTTAGTGATCTCACTCATTCATCACCATGTTTAAATTCACAGAAATGTATAGCTATATCTCTCTCTAGACTTTGGATGTCACAATACCAGAATTTTGATTTCCTTAGAAAGTACAATACAACACACCACCCCCCTTCCCTCAAAAAAAATAAAATAAAGTCTGTCTCATCCCCACAGCCTCCTTGATCCCTGCGATTTTCTTAGTTACCAATGTAATGCCCCAGAGTGGCATTACCACCTCCTTTTGTACCCCCACTATCTGCATTGTGTGATCCAGTGTCATCTCAGATATTTATTGCCATTTCCTTCAATGTGTGTATGTAGTTATTTCCTTATGAAATACTGTTCAAGTGTAATGTGCCTGGTTTACTAGTAGGTGGCGGCAAATCTGTGCAGAGCTTGTTTCTCTGGAGAGGAACCTTCTAGTTCTTTCCAGCCTTCTCTAGAGAGGGAGGAGTTAGTTAGAGGTTAGTCTAGCCTACCCCTTTCTGGGGAAAGGTTGTGTGTTGGCTAGAGGAGCACCATCTGCTCTGCTAGGCCCAGAGGCCCTGCCTCTGAAGCCTATCTGGTTGCTTCTCCCCTCTTGGGCTTGCATTGCCTTAACCCCAAGCTACTGGAAGTGAGCTTGATGCCAGGAAGAAGTTCCTAAGATTAAAGATAAAGTAAGAGACAGACTACAGACAGCTAAGCTAAGTTCCAGCAGAAGAGGAAGAGTTTCCTATTTACTCCAGCCAAGCATAGCAGAGCTGAGAGAGATATCGCATAGCAGAGCTGAGATTGTTGCTGAAGTGTTTGCCTGCCAGTTAAGCCAATACCTGCTGATGACCAAGATAAAGTCTGGAAAATGTTTGGATTACCTTTTATGCCAAGTAAAGTTGTGTTCTACGTTAATACAAAGTCTGGACTCTGTTTATTAAACTTATTCATCACCCAAGTTTAACAACCCCCCTTTTGCACTTGCTTTGGACTACACCACGTCTGGGATCCAAGGCTATCCAGGTAGGAGCACCGTGACACGTGCATATAACCTCTACAGAGACATTGTAGGCCACTCTACACCACTCTGGTAAATCTACATCTGAGTACCAACACTACCATGTACAAAGGGGACTCCACGTCCTCGTTGCTTAACTGCAACTGGCGTCACGTTTACTTGCTCTATAAGAAGGACATATTTCATAGAAACCGCATAAGCGGCAAGGGATACCCCAGATGCTGGCAATAGGCCGCTGCACCCCACCCCCCACCCCCCCCAGCCTTCTCAGCTCTTGTGGTTTCCTCCAGCTCCACTGACACAGATGTGCAGCCACGGCACCCATGTAAAACAATAACACCCCTCTCCCTTCAGTCTTCTGTAACATACAGTCCTATATAAAACAATAACACTCCCCTCCTTCCAGTCTTCTGTTGAGCTCTGCTATCTACTTCTACAACTCCCAGCCAGACAGGGGCAAGGAGGCCAGGCACAAGCTATGTGAGGAGCTATCATGTCACAAGTATCAACACAACAGCCAGCTCTTGCTTACACCCCCAGCCAGGAGGTCTGCACTTCCCGAACACATACACACACCATGCTGGTCAAAATGCCACCAGGCACATTCTGGCATCATTTCGACAAGGAGAGTGCAATGCTTCTCTGTGTAATCATTCTGAAAGATACCTAGATACCTTGTACACAGTATAAGACAATACTCTGCTCTCCTCAACCATTTTGTCAGTAGGAACTCAGGGGGCATGGCTTGGCTCTTATAGGCACATGCACTATGAAGGCAGGATATGTGACAAATCCCACAAATGAGGTAAAGCACTCCCAGTGGTCTCCCCTGGCTCTCAATCCTGCAGACTTCTCAGTTGCTGCACTTTCCCGTGGGTCCACTGCCACAGATGTGTGGCCACTGATGAGAACATGATGTGTGCTACGTTGTTATTGCGCTATATTCTCTAACCAGAACTGATACTAAGCTGCCCCATAGCACAGCTTAGTATCGAACCGAACTGGGCATCAAAGTAGTGAAACAGCGGACAGCGGAGAAGGAAATTGTGAGGGCATTGCATTCCATAAGTATCCCTGGGGCTTAAGGTAAGGGACTATTTTCTATGCAAAGGAAGAAGGGATTAACAAAAGCTAATTGCCATGAATTGCTGCCCACCCACAGAAAGTTAAGAAAGTCCTTCAAGCATGTGGGTAAATTCTGTTTTAAATCCGTGGGATAACCCCTTTAAGAAGTTAATGTCTGTCATAGATACTACCAAAAAAACTGACAGACAAGTAAAACAAACCATATGTACTCAGCCATTTCACTTTAGCTAATGTAAAATTGTCCATGTGTGCGTAAAATCTTCTTGATCATATAAGCCATATGCCACAGGCAAGTACAAGTCTTCAGTTTGAACTTGTTGAACTGCCTTTTATGACCCCTTTCTAGACTTTCCTCTATTCCTAAAGTATATCCAGATAGTTCATAGAATTATTTTGTTTAATAAAAAAAAAAATGTTTTACCAAGGAAAAAGAGTAGTGATAGCATGTGTTGTATAAAAAAAGAAATTCTATCCTTATTTTTCTAAAAACCTCTGCCTTTTCTTTGGGCTTTGATAGAGAATTTTTATGCAGCATCTCAGCGGGGGTTGTATTAGACAAGCAGAGCTGTACTGTAGTCTAACAGATCATAAATATTTCCTTTTAACTCTGAGATGAAGAACAAAAATCTGCTTTCCTGTGAAGTTATTAAAAAGGCTTTTGGGCAGATTTATTAATAGTACCCGCCATGACCAATTCACTTTATTCCTGTCTGCATATTGGCTCATAGACAAGAGCATGTACATTTTTGTCATTAACTGAGTATGTTAGACAATAGCAAATGCTCTCAAATTATGTTCTGAATTGGTACAGTTTACGTTCAAGAGGACATACATTTTTGTCATTAACTGAGTGTGTCAGGCAATGGAGCAATGCTTTCAAATTATGTTCTGAATTGGTACATTCTCCACTACTATGCTGCCACCTAGTGGCCATTATTGTTTTGTGGTTTGTTGTTATATGCTGCATTACCTGTCGTTAAATGACAGGTCTCTCAACAAGTGTACTTAATTGAGATGGCCTCTGGTAATGCTGTAGCATACTATGGCAGTGGGGATTTGCAGCCCTGGGCTCAATGTTGTGGGAGGCTGATCATTCTGGGTAGAGATAAACAAATTTTTAAACAATTCGATTTGCCGGTTGCCGAATTTTTTGGGAGAATAAATTTACAGCGAATTACGTAAAGAAAGGCTAATTCCTGGCTGCAGAGAGACTTTATAGTGGTGTAGAACACTGTGCCTTGCAGTAACACGTATAGGGAGTCTGCTTTGGTAGTGAAATATAACTGTGAGTCCGTATGACATGCAGATGACAAGCGTTGCACTTAGAATCACTGCACACTTCACTTATTTGGGAAGTCACGGGGCCAAAACTGACCAAATAAATCAAGCATGACCTCAGCCTTACAGGTCGATGTTAGCGCCAAGAAGAAGCGCACTCCTTTTACACCGTCGTCAGCTGATTCCACATAGATGTCTACAGAACCTGTTCTAATAAATGCTTATACAAGTAGAGCCCCCCGACAGAGTGGAGATGGTGTCAGCAATAAGTTTGTGTTGACGGCCCCTTACTCTCCTGCGACCTCTGCCAGAAACATTTAAGCCTCTGCCACTCCCCTGAGCAGGGCCGTGCACTTCTCTGCCTGACATACTGTTAGATTAAATAAATAAAAAGGAAATTAAAACACCCTACAAAAACCTTTAATACAGATAACTGCACCGCTGAATGGCAAATATATATATTTTTTTGTGCTAATACACGTTACAAAAGGCTTAACAAGAAATAACTGCACCGCAGAGCAGGAACAGGTATTTTTTCTGTTTGCGCTAATACACGTCACAAAAGGCTTTACAAGAAATAACTACACCGCTGAGCAGCAAATAAAAAAAAAATTTCCGCTAAAACACCCTGATGGGATATATGTGACTCCATTTTGTCTCATTTAGCCACGTGTATTACATTTGGTTAGTGCACTACAAAACCTCCCTCCCCCCTATGGAATGTGAGACACTTCCTTAAACTGTTTCATGAAATCCATACATGTTGAAAGTATGAACAGCCTTCTAGCCATAAAAGGACATCTGACTCAAGTGTCTGCTAGCCTATGTGTATATACCTGATTGGTCAAATGCTGTTGTCTATGAGTCAGCTATGATGTTAATGCAGAGCTTATGTGTGACCATACTATTGGTCAAATACTAATGCTAACATATGATTGGATGTAAAGGAAGCTCAACCCCCTCTATTAAAACTGTTTCCCAGCTGTGAATAAACCAGAATGGATTGGAAATAGACATGTGTTCATGTGGTCTATCTTCTTCATTCTCCCGGTACCGGTAAGGCTTAATTCAAGCTGGCCACTGAAATCATGTGTTAAGGGACACACCGTTAGGGAAGAGAGTAAAAATTTCCTTACAGATCTGGGGACTCAGTCCGGGATTGGGAGGGTCAACTCTTCAGGTCTACCGTGAAAGACATCAATTTTTGTCCGCCTTGGACCTGGGAGCAATGACCAAAAATCCCATTCAAGTAAGTCGAACCATCTATTTATGATTTCAGTGGATTGCGATGTCTGGGACACGCGCAAAAGCTCAGGGAGCTTGTTGATTTTAAGCGGCTCATATCATAGGGTCCATATCGTTATAAAATGTTGATTGTAAGCGGCTCATTTGAGTCCGTATCGTTAAGAGATAGTGCACTATATAAGGATATCTGTTCCGGGAACAGAAGGATACAAGCTTGAATTAACTCTTATGTATATATAGTATAAGTATTTTAGAAGTATTAAGATTATCTGTCTGTGTGAGATGTTGGCCGGGTGGTAAGTTTACGGTCGCATCCCGCTTTGAAATCATTCTGTTTCCATCACTGCCAACATGTAAACTTTGTTGCACGGTCTAGTCCCACAAATTATTTCCTAGTTAACACATGAGTAGACAATTGGGCAAGATTTGAGAATTGACAGTTAAAATGTGAAACAGAATGTTATGCTAGGCTGGCAGGATTGAAAAGCTGCAAAAAATCTGTTAGAAGCTTACAGACAGTGTACATCAGAGCTCCTGTGATTGTGAAGGGGGGCTATAGTGAGTGACAAGACACAGCAGAGTCAGGAAGTTAATTCATGGCAAGGGAAAAAGTGTCTCAGTGTTTGCAATTAGAAAGGGCTTGTGTTAAACGTTCAGAAATGAACTGGTTAAGTTTTGTTGCCCTAATGATCTGTGTGTGTTTAAATAGTGACGATTTATAGTCCTAGAATTAGAGATTACAGCACTAAAAGATGGACAGTTAATGCATAAGTGTATTGATAGTTGAAGAGAGAAGTTGTTAAAGGATAATAATAGCCTGGTGCAAGCTGAGTTATGGTGGAAAAGTGTATATGGAAGTGACTGAGAGAACTTGAAGTTAGAGAAATGAAATGAGCAGCATTTCTTATTTCAAGATGGAGGATTTTGAATCCTATAGAGAACAAAGGTTGCCATGAGGCATCCCTCCCCCCCACCACATTCCAAAATGTCACTTGTAGTACTAAAAAAAAAAAAAAAAAACTTCTTCCTGTCCTGTTTGAGATGTGTTTTCAGAGAGAACTCCCTCCCATCTCACCCCTCTCCTCTGCTCAGGAATTTCATATGGGGGTTGAGGGGGGAGGGGGGCTGCTAATTGGTAATGCATAAGCAGCAATGTGAAGATACTAACCTGTGTTATCTATAAGATATTCCAGACAGGGCTCCAGTATTGATTGTATCTTTCCAAATTGCATGTTCCGATGGTTTAAAATGTGCCTGCAGTGATGATGCTAATTAGAAGTGTCCACTCGTATCAATCTAAGGTTGCACCCAATAAGTTCTTATTCAGATGTGAGTAAAAGTTTGAGGAACATGTGGTACAGCTGAATGTCCTTGATGTATTGCTTTACTTCCCCTGTTTCAACACTCCTGAAATAGGAGACGCAAGGCAGAGGAAATGGGGGAGGGGTTAGTTATATACAATAAGTGGCGATGTGTGTAACACTAAAAAAAAAAAAAAAAAAAAAAAAACGACATGGCATATAAGATGATTTGTTAATTTTAACAAAATGACTGTATGATTAACATGTATATTGTTTTACAGCGACAGACCATCAGCAATTGCTGTGTTTGCCTGTGCTGCAAGTTTTGGGATGTAACAAAGAGATTGTGTGATTGGGTGAAAGATACATGATTCAGTGGAATGTGAATGGGTGTGGCTCTGAGTTGTATGTACGTAGCAGAGCTGTGTGTGTAATTCATATTTTATGTATAAGGGCGTGGTATGAGCTGGTTTGTGAAGATGAGTACATGAAAATGTATATGAATGCGTATGGAATACGGTATTTGTTTTTAAATATGCGCATTAAGAATTTTATTTTATTTTATTGGAAGTTTTTGGGTTTTTTATTGGTACCAACAGCATTGATCAAGCTGTACATTTTTATTTCAATGAAAAGTTTTTATGGGCCCTTTGTGTGTTCATGTCTGTATTGTCAGATCTGTTTGTTTCAATGTTTGCAGTTACATGTTACATGTTCAGTGTTGTGCTTAACATCAGAGCTCTGCTCGTATGGACAGCTAAGATACTAATGGCTGAACAGAAGAAAGACCAAAGCGTCCACCAAAAGGGGCGGACTTAGGTGACTCAGAGTGTCAGGAAGGAAATGTGAGCCCTCTATGGGAATAAATGGGGCACTGACAAGGACATACAGAACAGATTCCTTACCAGTAGAAACCATGGACAGGGAATACATCATGTCATGTATTTAGCATTATACTAGATTGCCCAGTCAGCCTATTAGGGAGAGATTTGTTCATTAGGCTTAACTTGCAGGTATCAGCAAAGAATCAGGACATAAGAGTACACTCAGGTCTCATTCCAGTCTCTACACCAGTGCCACTGATTCTTGCAAACATACAGGACCACCCAGAATAACATTAACCCTGCATTATGGTCCTCAAATGAATATGACACAGGATTCATAGATTGCACACATTACACAGCTACTGTGAAACCAGGTGTCATCTCAGTGTTCCAGAAACAATACCTGCTGTTAAAAGAGAAACTTGATGGGCTTAGGCCAATGATAGAAGAATTCCTACAAAAGGGAATCCTGGAAGAGGTGATTTCACCCTACAGCACGCCCGTGAATCCAGTGACAAAGGCAGATGGTGCTGCCCGCTTTGTACAGGATTTAAGGGCCATCAACAACATCATTGTGCCTATAGCCCCTGTTGTACCTGATGTCACTTAATTACTATCTGCCATTCCAGCAGACGCTGTTTGGTTCAGTGTGATAGATCTGAAAAATGCTTTCTTTTCTATCCCAGTTGATAAGATAACCAGACTACTTTTTGCTTTTTCCTTTGACAGACGCCAACTGACCTGGTGCAGAGATGCCCCAGGGATATGCTGATTCACCTGTAGTGTACAGCATAGTCCTCCGAGCGATGTTAGAGTCATGGTACATCCCCCCAAGGTTCTGTGCTGCTGCAATATGTCGATGATTTATTACTGTGTAGCATGTCAGCGGAGGCCAGCATTCAGGATGGTTTATCACTGTTATAATGGTTGTCAGGATGTGGTCACAAAGTGACACTTAAGCAAATGCAATGGTGTAAAATGCAGGTTGAATACTTGGGCTTTGTCCTCACAAAAGGTGAACGGAGAATCAGCGCAGAAAGAGTCCAGTCTATTGCGGGTTTGGTCGCCCCGCACACCAAGAAAGAAATGTTATCTTTCCTTGGTATGATAAATTACTGTAGACAATGGATTCTTGATTGCTTTTACTATTGACAATGTTTTGAGGCAAGCCACTCTGGAAGAAAATCCAGATTTGATTAAATGGTCTTCTGAAATGTACAATGCATTTGATTGTCTGAAATGTTCGCTCATGTCGAGTCCAGGGCTGGGCCTCCCTGACTATAATATGCCCTTCCACATGTTTGCACGCCAAAATTGTAAAACCATGGCGGGTGTACTGACACAAGAAAACGGAGGCAAGTTGCGTCCTTGTGTGTTTTTCTCAAAGGTAATGCCCACCTCTGTCCAGGGGATGCCGGCATGTCTGCGTTCTCTTGCAGCCTGTGCTATGATGGTAGAGTCGGCAAATTCTTTCACAATGTGACATTACACCATTTTGCACACCACTCATGATGTTGTAGGCCTACTCAAGGACATCCGCACTCAACACAGCAGGCAGCTGAGCTTATTGCACTCACTAGGACATGTATTCTACATGCTGATAGACCTGTCACCATTCATACTGAGAGTAGGTACACACATGGGGTAGTGTGGGACCATGGTATGATCTGGCAGAGGAGAGGATTTACGGCAGCAGATGGTAAGGATCATGTCTCACAGGGCAATGCGCTGGCAGTTAAGATGGCGAAGTGAGTTGCCAAAAGCAACCTCACAGGTTTGTATAACCATTGGGAGATGCCATGTTTGGCATCTCCAACCCCTGAGATGCTGCAAATACTTACTGATCTTCAGTGGTATGTCACTGAACAGGAACAGCAGGACTGGTGTTATCCAGTATTGCAGAAAAATCCTGAGATAGGATTAGTCTGCGAAGAGGGGAAGTTATGCATTCCCCAACACCCCAACACAGTGCTTCCATTTTAAGTAGCACATTTCCACAGAGTGGGACATTCCACAGAGTAGGACATAAACAGCATTGAGATACTCATGGGTAGGCCTTTCCCCACACCATGGGCAAGACGCCCCCTGGTGGTACAGGAAGGGGACTTGGACCTGATCAGAGAGAAGTACTAATCTGATCAAAGTCCTCAGTAAAACTGAAGAAAAAGTTGCTTGTAAGTCTCCTTCTCTTTCACAGGAATCAACCCGTCCATTCCGGATAGGCAACCAGGTGATGATCAAGATCTTAAAGAAGGGAAAGGAACCAGGAAGTTTCACCTACGGACAACCCACCGAGGTAGTCGCGATCACCAGAACAGCGGTCCTCACTGAACAATCGCCCACGTGGATCCACGCCACAAGGATTAAGTTGGTGAAGAAAAGAGGGGTACTAACGGAGGCAGACAGCCTTGACCCCCAACGAGATGACGCAGTCGGGAAATTCCTTGAGATGGCTGAGATGTAGTGCCTTAATAATTGTAATTTTGTGTCTCCTACTTACTGTCCCATGGCTGTGGAACAGACAGATATACCTGGAAACAGAATGCAGAGGGGAAGACAGTCTATGCAAGACAAAGGAGAACTTATGGCTGTACCTGGCCAAAACTCTGAACTTAACTGACTTTTGTCTCCAAACCACTTTATCGGCATCTAACATTTTGGAGACATGTCTGGTAGCAGTCCCCACCCCACTAGACGTATGGACGGGGCTCCTACGTTCCCAATGGAACGACACAGACTTGGAGGATCATGATGTTAAATATGGATATGTAAATCCTTATCATGCTTGTTATGACTGTCCTACATATGAGACTCTACATAGTAATATGATAGAAATAATTACAGGTCTTGTCACAGCAGCAGAAATATGTTATAACTTCACCTGTGATGAGACACTATTGCCTCTCTGCATACAAGCAAAAATGCAGAATAAGATTAAGCCAAATATTTGTGATAGAGATTTAGGTAGTTGTAAAAAGATAATATCAGGAAAGAATATGCAATGTAATATTACAAAAACAGTACCATCCCTAGACAAACATGTACCTCTACCAACAGGATGGGTATTGGCCTGTGGGAATACTAGTCACACGTACATACCGGCCAATATTACAGAGGGACCCTGTACAATAGCTAGGCTGACATTAGCAATGTTACCACTATTCCCAGCAATGCAGACACGACACACGAGAGACACTTCCCTACAGCTACCAGAAAATTGTGATTATAATGTGAATCTCCTCTCTAGATCAGAATATATGAGTTTAGGGGTATCTTTGATAGGAGTACCAGGGTTGGCCATATATAACCACAGGACAATATCAAAACTTGCCTGTTTTATGGTAAAACAGATAAATGTCACTAGTGCAGTTCTGCAAGATATGCTGCTGGATATACAATCGTATGAAAAGGCTATCTTGCAGAATAGGGCAACTATTGACTATTTATTGCTCCAGCATGGTGTAGGATGCTCAGCGTTCGCAGGGATGTGTTGTTTCAATTTATCAGATCACTCCCGTGGAATAAAAGATAAAATAGGCCAATTAGAGGAGATGAGGAAACATATAAAACAGGATGTTGACCAAGGTTGGTGGGACTGGCTTTTTGGCTGAATACCTGACTTTGGTCAAATAAGATATGTTTTAGGAGTGGTACTCGCCGTGGTCGCTGCAATAGTGGGTCTCTGCTGTTGTCTGCAGTGTGTGCCCTCCCTTCTTGTCATATGTAAAAAAGGTGGCCGAAAGAGGGGTACACTCAACATTCCTCTATACTCCGGTAGAGGTAGAAAAGGTAAACCCAACCTCAACAAAGCCTCAGGATTATACTCCTGAAGGGTATATGGAATACCTAAAGGCTTATAAGCAAACCAAGGAAGAGCGGAGAAAGAACCATATAGTATATATATATATAAGGTTCTAAGAGGGGATTTGATGGGATATATGTGACTCCATTTTGTCTCATTTAGCCACGTGTATTACATTTGGTTAGTGCACTACAAAACCTCCCTCCCCCCTATGGAATGTGAGACACTTCCTTAAACTGTTTCATGAAATCCATACATGTTGAAAGTATGAACAGCCTTCTAGCCATAAAAGGACATCTGACTCAAGTGTCTGCTAGCCTATGTGTATATACCTGATTGGTCAAATGCTGTTGTCTATGAGTCAGCTATGATGTTAATGCAGAGCTTATGTGTGACCATACTATTGGTCAAATACTAATGCTAACATATGATTGGATGTAAAGGAAGCTCAACCCCCTCTATTAAAACTGTTTCCCAGCTGTGAATAAACCAGAATGGATTGGAAATAGACATGTGTTCATGTGGTCTATCTTCTTCATTCTCCCGGTACCGGTAAGGCTTAATTCAAGCTGGCCACTGAAATCATGTGTTAAGGGACACACCGTTAGGGAAGAGAGTAAAAATTTCCTTACACACCCCACCAAAGCGTTTACTACAGATAAGTGCACCGCAGAGCGGTAAATGTATTTTTTCTTGACACAGTGAGAGGTTTGGTCTGGGAAAACAGGTATTTTCCTCCCAGCATGTGCTGCTGGGCTGATTTACAGCCAGGTGAGGTCAAATACCGGACCGGATTTTAAGCTCCGGTCCGGGTTTTGGCAGCACCTGGCTGTCCTTAAATAGGCAGCTGGGCTCAGAAGCCAGGTCTCTGTGTTGGGATCTGGGAGCCTTGTGTCTGGATGAAGGCTTGCTACCTGTTTGGTGTGAAAACAGGTTGGTGCTGCTATGGTCAAGGACTCTTTGCGGTAGAATTGCGGCACAGTGTGAATTACCACCAACACCGCAAGGTGACATTTTGCTTGATTATGACTTCTTGTTTTGTCACTTGCCTAAAGTGTGAATAAAACACTGAACTGTTTGATCCAAAGAACTTGTTGTTGCCTCTATACTGCGTCCGCTAATCCTGTCTACCAGACCAAAACCCCACAATTGGTGGAGGATGCGTGCATAAGCAGTGAGGCTGGTGTGAACGCTGATATATTTGGTTTCTGCATTTTTCAGGCATGGTTGTATGTCATACATTAAACCAGCTGTATTACAACCAGTGCCCCATGACAAAATGGAGGCTGTTGTGAAGGTCCTCATGGAGGCTTGGGGTCAGCAAACCCTGGAAATCTCCACCCCAGGCCAGAGATTTGAGCAGATAAAACCTGCCCGGGATGTACCCACGGAAGACCTGGCTCCGATAGTCTACTGGCGGTGTCAGGAGCCTGGCCATGTAAGGGCTGACTGTCCCCATCAGGTTGGACACTAATTATGGCTACAGTCAGTCGCTATATGCCAGGAGGCTGTGTGCAACAGGTACCCCAAAGTCTCTAGATCACTTGTGCCAGGTGGAAGTGAGAGACACTCCGGCGGAGGCTTTGCTGGACTCAGGGAGTCTGGTGACCCTAGTAAAGGATACCCTGGTGCGGTCCACTGAGTATACTGGCCGGAAAGTTGGGGTGATGTGCGTTCATGGACACTTAAAAGACTACCCCATCATGCTGGTGTCTCTATCTATAGTGGCCGGTAGATGGACCCACAAGGTGGCTGTCGCCACAAATCTACATTATCAACTCATAATAGGGAGAGACTTCCCGGTCTTCCCGGCACTGTGGCCTGCTATGAGAGTGACTTATACCCATGAGATAGGGGTAACCCTAGCAGAGTGGCCCGGTTCAGAGGGGAGACCAGAACCCTGTGAACCTGAGACCAAAGGGCCAGCGGTAGGGATTACCGCCACATAATTTTGGTAGCGCCCAACGTCGGGACCCAACCCTATTGCGCGCCTTTGAAAATGTGTTAATAGTAGATGGTGAACCACAACAACCTGGAGCAGAGTCAGTGTTTCCCCGTTTTGTGGTTCATCAGGATATGTTGCCTCGGGTAAACCAACTACGGGGTCAGCCTATTGAACAGTTGGTGGTCCCCAAGGCTTATCGCAAGCTTGTGTTAGATGTAGCCCACCAACACGTTCTCGGGGGTCACCTGGGGCTTCAAAAAACTCAGGATCGTATTCTACAGCAGTTTAACTGGCCCAGCATATTCAAAGAAGTGGAAGAGTTTTGTAAGTCTTGCCCGACCTGCCAGATAACTGGTCCCCAGCCACATTTCCGTAGTCCCCTAGTACCTCTCCTGATTATCAAAGTGCCGCTTGACTGAATAGCTATGGACCTCATAGGCCCAGTACCAAAGTCCACCAGAGGGCATCAACACATCTTAGTCATTCTAGACTACGCCACTTAGTACCCGGAAGCGGTGCCACTGCGACATACCTCCGCCAAACTCATAGCTAAGGAATAATTAGGGATGTTTTCCCGAGTAGGACTACCTAAAGAGGTTCTGACCGACCAAGGGACCCATTTAATGTCCATGGTGATGAGGGAACTCTGTAAGTTGCTGCACATAAAATAGCTACGGACGTCCATTTACCATCCGCAAACAGACGGTCTGGTAGAAAGGCTTAACCAAACATTAAAAAATATGTTGAAAAGGGTGGTGGCTTAAGATGGGAAGGACTGGGACATCCTTCTGCCCTATCTCATCTTCGCAGTGCGAGAGGTGCCCCAGGCCTCTTCTGGGTTCTCGCCCTTTGAACTGCTATATGGCAGACACCCTCACGGTCTCTTGGACGTGGCCAAAGAGGCGTGGGAACAACAACCCACTCCACATAAAAGTGTCATTGAGTTCATTACCCAGATGCAAGATCAGATAGAGACAGTGTTGCCTCTTGTTAGGGAGCATATGGAGGCAGCTCAGCGAGCCCAGAGTCGGGTCTATAATCGACAGGCTTGGGTCCGGATCTTTAACCCGGGTGATCGGGTTTTGGTTCTGGTGCTGACCATGGACAGTAAGTTCCTGGCTAGCTGGCAGGGGCTCTACAAGGTACTCGAGAAAATTGAAGATGTAAACTACAAGGTACACCAGCCAGGGCGGCGAAAGCCGGAGCAGATTTACCATGTGAATTTACTCAAACCGTGGAAAGATAGGGTAACCTGTACAGAAGACAGCCCGCGGCCGGATTTTCTAGGAGAAGAGGTATTGGCCCCTCTGTTTGATGCAAGAGAGGCGGCTGCCACAGTAAAAATTGCTGACAGGCTCTCCTCTATACAGATTCAGGAGGCCAGGGAGTTCATTAGTCGGAACATGGATGTGTTCTCGGACCTCCATGGAAGCACTTCCATAATCCAGCATGACTTTGACAAAAGTCTGATTAAAACCATACCGGGTACCCGAGGCTGGGCGACAAGCCATATCGGAGGAGGTGCAGCTAACGTTGCAACTAGATGTCATTGAGCAGTCAAAAATTGAGTGGGCCAGTCCTATAGTATTGATAACCAAGCCGGATGGGAAGTTATGGTTTTGTAACGATTTTCGAAAACTTAACGAGGTTTCCAAATTCGATGCATATCCCATGCCCCGGGTGGATGAGCTCATCGAGAGGTTAGGACAAGCTTGGTATTTTTCTGTTTTGGACCTTACGAAAGAGTACTGGCAGGTGCCCTTAACCGAAGTTGTGAAAGAGAAAACTGACTTCATCACGCCTGAAGGACTGTATCAATATAAGGTCTTACCCTTTGGTTTGCATGGCGCCCCCGACACTTTTCAGTAACTAATGGACCTTGTGCTTTGTCCACATCATGGATAGGCTTCTGCTTACCTGAACAATATTGTCATCCACAGTACCGACTGGGAATGTCACCTACCCAAAGTGCTGGATGTAGTGGACTCCCTTCGGAAAGCTGGTCTAACCGCTAACCCAAAAAAAGTGCAATAGGGTTATAAGAGACTAAGTACCTGGGCTATGTCATTGGGCGTGGAGTCATCAAACCTCAAGTGAACAAAATAGAGGCGGTATGGAATTGGCCCCGACCTATCACCACTAGGAAAATAAAGTCATTCCTGGAATGGTGGGCTATTTCATGAGGTTTGTTCCCCACTTTGCTACTCTAGCAATGATGGTTTGCTGGGATGATCAGGCGGAAAAGGCTTTCTCCACTTTGAAGTCGGCCCTGTGCGGGTCCCCGGTTTTGGTAACGCCCGACTTCAAAAGGGAGTTTTTAGTACAGACCGATGCCTCCGAAGTAGGCCTCGGTGCTGTAATGTCTCAGGAAGTCAACGGACAGGAGAATCCCGTGGTCTTCCTCGTAAGCTCACCCCAGCCGAGACCCTGTATAGTATAGTGGAGAGAGAGTGCCTGGCTATCAAGTGGGCACTAGAATCTCTCCGCTATTATTTATTGGGGAGAAAATTCCGCTGGGTGACTGACCACTCCCCTCTCAAGTGGCTGAGCCAGGCCAAGGACAGAAATGCCCAGGTCACCCGATGGTTTCTCTCCCTACAAAACTTAAAGTTTTCGGTGGAACACAGGGCAGTCCAGTTACAGGGAAAACGCGGATGCCCTGTCCCGGGTACACTGTCTGGCGTGTGTTCACCCCCTCAGGGTTGAACAAAGGGGTGGGGGTATGTGACACAGTGAGATGTTTGGTTTGGGATAACAGGTATTTTCCTCCCAGCATGTACTGCTGGGCTGATTAACAGCCAGGTGAGGTCAAATACTAGACCGGATTTTAAGTGCCGGTCTGGGTTTTGGCAGCACCTGGCTGTCCTTATATAGGCAGCTGGGCTCAGAAGCCAGATCTCTGTGTTGGGATCTGGGAGCCTTGTGTCTGGATGAAGGCTTTCTACCTGTTTGGCGTGAAAAAAGGTTGGTGCTGCTATGGTCAAGGACTCTTCAAGGCAGAATTGCCGCATGGTGTGAATTACCACCAACAAGGTGACTTTTTGCTTGATTATGCTTGTTTTGTCACTTGCCTAAAGTGTAAATAAAACACTGAACTGTTTGATCCGAAGAATTTGTTGTTGCCTCTATACTGCGTCCGCTAATCCTGTCTACCAGAGCGAAACCCCACAGCTAATACACGTCACAAAAGGCTTTACAAGAAATAACTACACCGCTGAGCGGCAAATAAAAAATTTTCTTTTTGGGCTAAAACACCCCAACAAAGCCTTCACTACAGATTACTGCACCATAGAGCAGTAGATGTTTTTTTTTCTTTTTGCGCCAATACAAGTCACAAAAGGCTTTACAAGAAATAACTACACCACTGAGCGGCAAATATATTTTTTCTTTTTGTGCTAATAGACGTCATAAAAGGCTTAACAAAAAATAACAGCACCGCAGAGCAGGAAAATATATTTTTTCTTTTTGCGCTAATACACATCACAAAAGGCTTAACAAGAAATATCTACACTGCTTAGCGGCAAATGTATTATTTTTTTTTTGTGCTAAAACACCCCACCAAAGCCTTTACTACAGATAAGTGCACTGCAGAGCGGCAAATATATATTTTCTTTTTCTGCTAAAACACCCCACCAAACCCTTTTCTACAGATTACTGCACCATAGAGCAGTAAATGTATTTTTTTCTTTTTGCGCTAATACATGTCACAAAAGGCTTTACAAGAAATAACTACACCACTGAGCGGCAAATATATATATATATATATATATATATATTTTTTTTTTTTGTTAAATCTCTTTTTATTGTAACAAGTCATTACAAAAGGTTACAAATTACTTTGCTCATACATCCAAAACATCATTTCACATATCAATCAGCAGGTGATATTGTTATGCATGAGGTTTCCTTCAATAGTCTGTGACCAACACATTAACTTAAACAGGTAACTTGTTCAGGGCCTGTGTTTAATGATTAATATGTTGTGAAGGTATGAAAAGTGCAGTTTTCACCTTCACAAATAAACACTGACTAATACTTGGTCTAGGTCTCCCTCAATATTCTGTTGTTAACTAGGGCAACCCGCCTGAGACTTCTGCTAAATCCATAAGTATTGTTGATATGTTATCCCACCAACTCTTTTTGTTGCCGTACCACTTGCCATGGGTGCCAGATTCTAAGATACTTGGCCCTATTACTATTTTCCCTTCCCGCCAGTTCCTCCATTTTGTTTACCTGCTGCATCTTCTCCACCCACATGTCTAGTGTGGGAGGTTGTGTATCTCTCCATTTGGATGGAATGAGCAATTTTGCTGCAGCAATCATATGCCTTATAAGGTCATGTTTAGATGGTCTGAAGGATTGGAGGGGCAACCACAATAGAACTAATTCCGGTGTTAAGGTGATAGAAGACGAGCAAGTATCATTAATGGATTTTTCTATTTCCTTACAAAAATCGGTAATTAATGAACATGTCCACCAAATGTGAAGCATGGTGCCTTTTTCCTGTTTGCATCTCCAGCATTTATCATTTGGTAATAAACCAACAGAATAGAGGAAGTCAGGAGTCTTGTACCATCTAGTTATCGTTTTAAAGGAATTTTTTTTCCTGAAAACGTATACATCTAGAAAATCCACAAGCATTAGACTGAATGTATTTTATCTCTTCTTCTGTGAAGTTCCTTCCAAGTTCCTTCTCCCAATGTCCGAGATAATAGGGTTTGTGGTGCGATTGGTTATTCAAAAGATTAGTTTATATCCGCGAAAAAGCTTTTTTTGTTGGTTCTGTGCATAAAGTCAGATTTTCCAACCACGTTGGATCAGGCATAGGGTTTGATGTCTTCCTCTTAAACCTTTCACATGACTGTGAAAAATCCAAACTCTGAATGATCGAGGGGGTTCCCAACTTTAAGCTATTAACAGTTAATGTTGATGAAGATAAAGACTTGATGCCTTCTCCTATTCTTATGTTGGTTAGTTTGCACCACCAACTCGCTATCATTGGTAATTTGGAATCTAGAAAATTGGGAGTAACACTCATAGGTGCCAGTTTGGAGATTAAACCCTTGCTTTGTGGCAAGAATGGAGATTTTCCACATACCTTGACCATCCCCTTTGTCAGGTCACTTTGTATTTTGTTGTGTGGATAACTGATTTTGCGTCCATAGCATAGTATGTAAGTTTTGACCTATTAAGTGCCTCTCTATATCAATATATGGAGTCGTTAGATTATTGGCCAATAACGCCCATCTAGCCAGTTGTATGGCTTTGTAATATAGATCAAGGTCTGGAAGCGATATCCCACCTTTGTTTCTTTTTTGAATGAGCAATAAGAAGGCTAGTCTAGGTCTCCTTGCCTTCCACAAAAATTAAATGAACATGCTTCTCAAGTGGGTAAAATAAGTGGAGGGTATTGTGATAGGTAGTGCCTGCATTACATATAAGATTTGTGGGAGCACATGAGTGGACAGTAAATTTTTCCTCCCAAACCACGACATAAAGGGGGCTTGTATACTATTAAGGTAAGCTTTAATTTTCGATATAAGTGGAGTATAGTTAAGCCAAAAAAAAATAGCGGTTGGATCTGCAGGAATTTGGACACCCAGGTATTTTAGGGCTTTAGAAGGCCATTTAAAGGGTGAGGATGCTTTGAGGTCTTTTAGAAGGTGTAAAGGTATATTGATATTCAATATTTCAGATTTGGAGAAATTGATTTTAAAGTTGGCCTCTCTTGCATAATGTTCTAGTATTTGCATGATGACCGGGAAAGCTTCTACAGGGTTTGAGACTAATAGCAACATGTCGCCTGCAAATGCCGCTGTTTTGTGTGTGTATTGTCCCAAGGATATTCCCTGGATCGCATCTGATTGTCTGATTTTTAGTAAGAGCATTTCCAGACATAAAATAAATAAAGAAGGAGATAGCGGGCAGCCCTGTCTTGTACCATTCTTGATGAGAAACTCTTCTTATAGGGAACTATTTATTATAACTTGTGCTGATGGTTGAGTATATAATTAGAGTTGAGCGAACACCTGGATGTTCGGGTTCGAGAAGTTCGGCCGAACTTCCCGGAAATGTTCGGGTTCGGGATCCGAACCCGATCCGAACTTCGTCCCGAACCCGAACCCCATTGAAGTTAATGGGGACCCGAACTTTTGGGCACTAAAAAGGCTGTAAAACAGCCCAGGAAAGAGCTAGAGGGCTGCAAAAGGCAGCAACATGTAGGTAAATCCCCTGCAAACAAATGTGGATAGGGAAATGAATTAAAATTAAAATAAAAAAAATAAAAATGAACCAATATCAATTGGACAGAGGTCCCATAGCAGAGAATCTGGCTTCACGTCAGCAGAGAATCAGTCTCTTCATGCCATAGCAAAGAATCTGGCTTCATGTCAGCAGAGAATCAGTCTCTTCATGCCATAGCAGAGAATCTGGCTTCATGTCAGCGCAGAATCAGTCTTCATGTCATAGCAGAGAATCAGTCTCTTCATGCCATAGCAAAGAATCTGGCTTCATGTCAGCAGAGAATCAGTCTCTTCATGCCATAGCAGAGAATCTGGCTTCATGTCAGCGCAGAATCAGTCTTCATGTCATAGCAGAGAATCAGGCTTCACGTCACCCACCACTGGAACAGGCCACTGTCACACATTTAGGCCCAGGCACCCAGGCAGAGGAGAGGTCCCGTAACAGAGAATCTGGCCTTATGTCAGCGCAGAATCTGTCTTCATGTCATAGCAGAGAATCAGGCTTCACGTCACCCACCGCTGGAACAGGCCACTGTCACACATTTGGGCCCAGGCACCCAGGCAGAGGAGAGAGGTCCCGTAACAGAGAATCTGGCCTTATGTCAGCGCAGAATCTGTATTCATGTCATAGCAGAGAATGAGGCTTCACGTCACCCACCACTGGAACAGGCCACTGTCACACATTTAGACCCAGGCAGAGGAGAGAGGTCCCGTAACAGAGAATCTGGCCTTATGTCAGCGCAGAATCTGTCTTCATGTCATAGCAGAGAATCAGGCTTCACGTCACCCACCACTGGAACAGGCCACTGTCACACATTTAGGCCCCGGTACCCAGACAGAGGAGAGCGGTCCCGTAACAGAGAATCTGGCCTTATGTCAGCGCAGAATCTGTCTTCATGTCATAGCAGAGAATCAGGCTTCACGTCACCCACCACTGGAACAGGCCACTGTCACACATTTAGGCCCCGGCACCCAGGCAGAGGAGAGAGGTCCCGTAACAGAGAATCTGGCCTTATGTCAGCGCAGAATCTGTCTTCATGTCATAGCAGAGAATCAGGCTTCACGTCACCCACCACTGGAACAGGCCACTGTCACATATTTAGGCCCAGGCACCCAGGCAGAGGAGAGAGGTCCCGTAACAGAGAATCTGGCCTGATGTCAGCGCAGAATCAGTCTTCATGTCATAGCAGAGAATCAGGCTTCACGTCACCCACCACTGGAACAGGCCATTGTCACACATTTAGGCCCCGGCACCCAGACAGAGGAGAGAGGTCCTGTAACAGAGAATCTGGCCTTATGTCAGCACAGAATCTGTCTTCATTTCATAGCAGAGAATCCGGCTTCACGTCACCCACCACTGGAACACGCCACTGTCACATATTTAGGCAGAGAAGAGGGGTCCCGTAACAGAGAATCTGGCCTTATGTCAGCGCAGAATCTGTCTTTATGTCATAGCAGAGAATCAGGCTTCACGTCACCCACCACTGGAACAGGCCACTGTCACACATTTAGGCCCAGGCACCCAGGCAGAGGAGAGAGGTCCCGTAACAGAGAATCTGGCCTTATGTCAGCGCAGAATCTGTCTTCATGTCAAAGCAGAGAATCAGGCTTCACATCACCCACCACTGGAACAGGCCACTGTCACACATTTAGGCCCAGGCACCCAGGCAGAGGAGAGAGGTCCCGTAACAGAGAATCTGGCCTGATGTCAGCACAGAATCTGTCTTCATGTCATAGCAGAGAATCAGGCTTCACGTCACCCACCACTGGAACAGGCCACTGTCACACATTTAGGCCCAGGCACCCAGGCAGAGGAGAGAGGTCCCGTAACAGAGAATCTGGCCTGATGTCAGCGCAGAATCAGTCTTCATGTCATAGCAGAGAATCAGGCTTCACGTCACCCACCACTGGAACAGGCCACTGTCACACATTTAGGCCCCGGCACCCAGACAGAGGAGAGAGGTCCTGTAACAGAGAATCTGGCCTTATGTCAGCACAGAATCTGTCTTCATGTCATAGCAGAGAATCAGGCTTCACGTCACCCACCACTGGAACAGGCCACTGTCACATATTTAGGCCCAGGCAGAGGAGAGAGGTCGCGTAACAGAGAATCTGGCTTCATGTCAGCACAGAATAAGTCTTCATGTCATAGCAGAGAATCAGGCTTCACGTCACCCACCACTGGAACAGGCCACTGTCACACATTTAGGCCCCGGCACCCAGACAGAGGAGAGGTTCATTCAACTTTGGGTTGCCCCGCAATATAATGGTAAAATGAAATTAAAAATAGTATTGAATGAGGAAGTGCCCTGGAGTAGAATAATATATTGTTAAGGGGAGGTAGTTAATATCTAATCTGCACAAGGGATGGACAGGTCCTGTGGGATCCATGCCTGGTTCATTTTTATGAACGTCAGCTTGTCCACATTGGCTGTAGACAGGCGGCTGCGTTTGTCTGTAATGACGCCCCCTGCCGTGCTGAATACACGTTCAGACAAAACGCTGGCCGCCGGGCAGGCCAGCACCTCCAAGGCATAAAAGGCTAGCTCTGGCCACGTGGACAATTTGGAGACCCAGAAGTTGAATGGGGCCGAACCATCAGTCAGTACGTGGAGGGGTGTGCACAGGTACTGTTCCACCATGTTAGTGAAATGTTGCCTCCTGCTAACACGTTCCGTATCAGGTGGTGGTGCACTTAGCTGTGGCGTGTTGACAAAACTTTTCCACATCTCTGCCATGCTAACCCTGCCCTCAGAGGAGCTGGGCGTGACACAGCTGCCTTGGCGACCTCTTGCTCCTCCTCTGCCTTCGTCTTGGGCTTCCACTGGTTCCCCTGTGACATTTGGGAATGCTCTCAGTAGCGCGTCTACCAACGTGCGCTTGTACTCGCGCATCTTTCTATCACGCTCCAGTGTAGGAAGTAAGGTGGGCACATTGTCTTTGTACCGGGGATCCAGCAGGGTGGCAACCCAGTAGTCCGCACACGTTAAAATGTGGGTAACTCTGCTATCGTTGAGCAGGCACTGCAGCATGTAGTCGCTCATTTGTGCCAGGCTGCCCAGAGGTAAGGACAAGCTGTCCTCTGTGGGAGGCGTATCGTCATCGTCCTGTGTTTCCCCACAGCCACGCACCAGTGATGGGCCCGAGCTGCTTTGGGTGCCACCCCGCTGTGAACATGCTTCATCCTCATCCTCCTCCACCTCATCCTTGTCCTCCTCGTCCTCCAGTAGTGGGCCCTGTCTGGCCACATTTGTACCTGGCCTCTGGTGTTGCAAAAAACCTCCCTCTGAGTCAATTCGAAGAGACTGGCCTGAAAGTGCTAAAAATGACCCCTCTTCCTCCTCTTCCTCCTGGGCCACCTCCTCTTCCATCATCGCCCTAAGTGTTTTCTCAAGGAGACATAGAAGTGGTATTGTAACGCTGATAATGGCGTCATCGCCACTGGCCATGTTGGTGGAGTACTCGAAACAGCGCAACAGGGCACACAGGTCTCGCATGGAGGCCCAGTCATTGGTGGTGAAGTGGGTCTGATCCACAGTGCGACTGACCCGTGCGTGCTGCAGCTGAAACTCCACTATGGCCTGCTGCTGCTCGCACAGTCTGTCCAGCATATGCAAGGTGGAGTTCCACCTGGTGGGCACGTCGAATATGAGGCGGTGAGTGGGAAGGCGGAAGTTACGCTGTAGCGCAGACAGGCGAGCAGCGGCAGGGTGTGAACGCCGGAAGCGCGAACAGACGGCCCGCACTTTATGCAGCAGTTCTGACATGTCGGGGTAGTTGCGAATGAACTTCTGCACCACCAAATTCAGCACATGCGCCAGGCAAGGGATGTGCGTCAAACCGGCTAGTCCCAGAGCTGCAACGAGATTTCGCCCATTATCGCACACCACCAGGCCGGGCTTGAGGCTCACCGGCAGCAACCACTCGTCGGTCTGTTGTTCTATACCCCGCCACAACTCCTGTGCGGTGTGGGGCCTGTCCCCCAAACATATGAGTTTCAGAATGGCCTGCTGACGTTTACCCTGTGCTGTGCTGAAGTTGGTGGTGAAGGTGTGTGGCTGACTGGATGAGCAGGTGGAAGAAGAGGAGGAGGAAGCTGAGTAGGAGGAGGAGGAGACAGGAGGCAAATAATGTTGCCCTGCGATCCTTGGCGGCGGAAGGACGTGCGCCAAACAGCTCTCCGCCTGGGGCCCAGCCGCCACTACATTTACCCAGTGTGCAGTTAGGGAGATATAGCGTCCCTGGCCGTGCTTACTGGTCCACGTATCTGTGGTTAGGTGGACCTTGCCACAGATGGCGCTGCGCAGTGCACACTTGATTTTATCGGACACTTGTTTGTGCAGGGAAGGCACGGCTCTCTTGGAGAAGTAGTGGCGGCTGGGAACAACATACTGTGGGACAGCAAGTGACATGAGCTGTTTGAAGCTGTGTGTGTCCACCAGCCTAAATGACAGCATTTCATAGGCCGGTAGTTTAGAAATGCTGGCATTCAGGGCCAGGGATCGAGGGTGGCTAGGTGGGAATTTACGCTTTCTCTCAAATGTTTGTGAGATGGAGAGCTGAACGCTGCCGTGTGACATGGTTGAGATGCTTGGTGACGCAGGTGGTGGTGTTGGTGGTACATCCCATGTTTGCTGGGCGGCAGGTGCCAACGTTCCTCCAGAGGCGGAGGAAGAGGCCGAGGCGGCGGCAGCAGCAGCAGAAGAGGCCGAGGCGGCAGCAGCAGAAGAGGTAGCAGGGGGAGCCTGAGTGACTTCCTTGTTTTTAAGGTGTTTACTCCACTGCAGTTCATGCTTTGCATGCAGGTGCCTGGTCATGCAGGTTGTGCTAAGGTTCAGAACGTTAATGCCTCGCTTCAGGCTCTGATGGCACAGCGTGCAAACCACTCGGGTCTTGTCGTCAGCACATTGTTTGAAGAAGTGCCATGCCAGGGAACTCCTTGAAGCTGCCTTTGGGGTGCTCGGTCCCAGATGGCGGCGGTCAGTAGCAGGCGGAGTCTCTTGTCGGCGGGTGTTCTGATTTTGCCCACTGCTCCCTCTTTTGCTACGCTGTTGGCTCGGTCTCACCACTGCCTCTTCCTCCGAACTGTGAAAGTCAGTGGCACGACCTTCATTCCATGTGGGGTCTAGGACCTCATCGTCCCCTGCATCGTCTTCCACCCAGTCTTGATCCCTGACCTCCTGTTCAGTCTGCACACTGCAGAAAGACGCAGCAGTTGGCACCTGTGTTTCGTCATCATCAGAGACGTGCTGAGGTGGTATTCCCATGTCCTCATCATCAGGAAAAATAAGTGGTTGTGCGTTAGTGCATTCTATCTCTTCCACCCCTGGGGAAGGGCTAGGTGGATGCCCTTGGGAAACCCTGGCAGCAGAGTCTTCAAACAGCATAAGAGACTGCTGCATAACTTGAGGCTCAGACAGTTTCCCTGATATGCATGGGGGTGATGTGACAGACTGATGGGCTTGGTTTTCATGCGCCATCTGTGTGCTTTCTGCAGAAGACTGGGTGGGAGATAATGTGAACGTGCTGGATCCACTGTCGGCCACCCAATTGACTAATGCCTGTACCTGCTCAGGCCTTACCATCCTTAGAACGGCATTGGGCCCCACCAAATATCGCTGTAAATTCTGCTGGCTACTGGGACCTGAGGTAGTTGGTTCACTAGGACGTGTGGCTGTGGCAGAACGGCCACGTCCTCTCCCAGCACCAGAGGGTCCACTAACACCACCATGACCATGTCCACGTCCGCGTCCCTTATTAGATGTTTTCCTCATTGTTCCCGTTCCTTACAATTTTGAGAATGGCAAATTTGGGAATGCTTTTTCAACCCAGAACAAAAAGTCTGCTTTTACGGTCACTACAAATAACTTGACCAGCTAAAACACTGCAGATTTGGTTGAATAGAGATGTGAGACCTGTTTTTTTTGCGCTGTGTGACAGGTATAGGTTTAATCACAGAATCACACTTCTATCAGCACGCTAGCGTGTGTCTTAGGTTTTTCTGAATGACACTATCAATACCTTCAATGTAAGATTTTCTTTTTGGGATAGATTTCAAGTAGGCCTCAAATACCAGAAACTAGTTATTTTGAGAATGGCAAATTTGGGAATGCTTTTTCAACCCAGAACAAAAAGTCTGCTTTTACGGTCACTACAAATAACTTGACCAGATAAAACACTGCAGATTTGGTTGAATAGAGATGTGAGACCTGTTTTTTTTTGCGTTGTGTGACAGGTATAGGTTTAATCACAGAATCACACTTCTATCAGCACGCTAGCGTGTGTCTTAGGTTTTTCTGAATGGCACTATCAATACCTTCAATGTAAGATTTTCTTTTTGGGATAGATTTCAAGTAGGCCTCAAATACCAGAAACTAGTTATTTTGAGAATGGCAAATTTGGGAATGCTTTTTCAACCCAGAACAAAAAGTCTGCTTTTACGGTCACTACAAATAACTTGACCAGATAAAACACTGCAGATTTGGTTGAATAGAGATGTGAGACCTGTTTTTTTTTGCGCTGTGTGACAGGTATAGGTTTAATCACAGAATCACACTTCTATCAGCACGCTAGCGTGTGTCTTAGGTTTTTCTGAATGGCACTATCAATACCTTCAATGTAAGATTTTCTTTTTGGGATAGATTTCAAGTAGGCCTCAAATACCAGAAACTAGTTGTTTTGAGAATGGCAAATTTGGGAATGCTTTTTCAACCCAGAAAAAAAAGTGTGCTTTTACGGTCAATACAAATAACTTGACCAGCTAAAACAGTACAGATTTGGTTGAATAGAAATGTCAGGTCTATTTTTTAGGCGCTGGGTGTCAGGCTCAACTTGCCCCTGATGTAATATATGGCCAAAAAATAACCACACTGTTGATGGTTATATGCACTTGGGTGACACAGGCTCAGCCTGCACCAGATGTAGTATATGGCCAAAAAATAATCAGACTGTTAATGGTTAAATGCACTTGGGTGACACAGGCTCAGCCTGCACCAGATGTAGTATATGGCCAAAAAATAATCAGACTGTTGATGGTTAAATGCACTTGGGTGACACAGGCTCAGCCTGAAGCTGATGTAGGATATAGCACAAAATAACCACACTATCGATGTTTAAATACACTTGGGTGACACAGGCTCAGCCTGCAGCTGATGTAGTATATGGCCAAAAAATAATCAGACTGTTGATGGTTAAATGCACTTGGGTGACACAGGCTCAGCCTGCAGCTGATGTAGTATATGGCCAAAAAATAACCAGACTGTTGATGGTTAAATGCACTTCGGTGACACAGGCTCAGCCTGCAGCTGATGTAGGATATAGCACAAAATAACCACACTATCGATGGTTAAATACACTTGGGTGACACAGGCTCAGCCTGCAGCTGATGTAGTATATGGACAAAAAATAACCAGACTGTTGATGGTTAAATGCACTTCGGTGACACAGGCTCAGCCTGCAGCTGATGTAGGATATAGCACAAAATAACCACACTATCGATGGTTAAATACACTTGGTGATAGCTCGTGCTGGCGCACCACAAGTCACAAAATGGCCGCCGATCACCCCAGAAAAAAAGTGATCTAAAAACGCTCTGGGCAGCCTCAAAAAAGTGAGCAAGTCAATAATAGCACTTCAATGATCCACAGCTGCAGATCGATCACAGAATGAAGTCTTTTGGAGGAGTTAATCTGCCTAATCTCGCCCTAACGTCGCAGCTGCAACCTCTCCCTATACTGATCATAGCAGAGTGACGTGCGGCGCTACGTGACTCCAGCTTAAATAGAGGCTGGGTCACATGGTGCACTGGCCAATCACAGCCATGCCAATAGTAGGCATGGCTGTGATGGCCTCTTGGGCCAAGTAGTATGACGCTTGTTTATTGGCTGCTTTGCAGCCTTTCAAAAAGTGCCAAGAAAGCGCCGAACACCGAACCCGAACCCGGACTTTTACGAAAATGTTCGGGTCCGTGTCACGGACACCCCAAAATTCGGTAATAAACCCGAACTATACAGTTCGGGTTCGCTCATCCCTATATATAATGAATAAACCGCAGTGATGAATTGTTGGGGGAAATATAATTTTTTCATAGTTTAAATCATAAGCATCCAGTTCACTCGGTCAAACGCCTTCTCTGCGTCAGTGCCTATGAGCAGAAGAGGAGTTTTAGTCTGCTTTGCATCATGGATAGCGTGTATTATTCTCCATATATTGTGTTTGCCCTCTCTACCAGGGACAAATCCCACCTGTTCCGGTCGTATTAACTTATTTAGAAGTGGGGCCATTCTTTGTGCTAATAATTTTGACCACCATTTAAGGTCACAGTTAAGTAAAGATATGGGCCTATAACTTCCGCAATCCTCTGGGTCTTTCCCTTCCTTATGAAGTATCGTGATATGTGCTCTTAGAGCTTGAGGAGGAAGTATAGCACCTTTAATGAGGGCATTACATAGTTCTAAAAAGTGTGGCATTAGTTGTTTCCTGAATTTTTTATAATAAATAATAGGTAACCAGTCTGGTCCCGGGCTTTTCCCTGATGGGATGGAAGCCCGGGATTGTAATTGGTGTTAGTAGTTGTTCTTGCTCTTCTTCTGATAATGTGGGAGAATTAATGTTATGGAGAAAAGAGGAGATTACTGAAGGTGTTTGATCTATGTGACTCTGTTCACTTTGCTTTTGTGTTGGGAGGTTGTAAAGTTTGGCATAATATGTCTGGAAAGCCTTAGCTATAGATGGGGTTGTATTAACTTTTTGCGAGTCTTGTGTTTTAATCACTGAGACAAAAGTCTTCATCCTTCTTTTTTTTATGAGATGGGACATTAGTTTATTTCCTTTGTCGCCATGTGCATACATTTTGTAGTTTAGGAGTTGCAAGGATTTGGGGGCTTTGATATTGAGAAGGTCTTTGACCTTCTGTCTGAGTAACGTTAAGGCTGTCCAGTGAGTCTCTGATTGTGTAGCTTTATAAAGTTTTTCCTGTGCTTGAATATGGGCCATAAGGGGTTAAGTTCTTTTGTGTATTGTTTTTTAAAATGTGATCCTAAAGCGATAAGTTCACCCCTAATAAATGCCTTGTGTGCTTCCCATGGTATAAGCATAGAAACATCAGGGGTGGTATTGAGATCAAAGTATTCCTCTAATTTTTTGCTTAATTTTTGTATATGGGTTGGGGATTCTAGGAGGGTATTATTGAGTCTCCACGTCCATGTTTTAGGTGGGAGGCATTTTAGGGACAGAGACATGTCAATTGGGGCATGGTCTGAAATTATTATATTTCCAGTATCAATTCTGCTAACAGATTGTATATGTGTATCTGATAGGAATATGTAGTCTTTACGGTGGTATGTATTGTGAACTCTGGAGAAGTATGTGAAGTCTTTTGTTGTTGGGTGTATGAGTCTCCACATGTCAATTAGATGTGCATCCGCAATTGCCATTGTTAGTTTTGAATTTTTTTTTTTTTTTAAATCTATTTGTTTTACCTTCCGTTGGGTCCAGGGATATATTAAGATCTCCCCCTACTATTATTCCCCTTTCTGCATAATCTCTTGATTTTTCAAGAGCCTTAATGATCCACGGGATTTGATTCTTGTTTAGCGCATACATATTTGCCAACGTAATTTTAGTATTATAAACTAATCCCTGTATAATTAGAAGCCTACCTTCTGGATCTATATATGATTTTGTAAGTTGGAATGGTATGGAATCTCTGATAGCTATAGATACGCCCCTTGAAGCTGATGAGTGTGTTGAGTGGAACCACTGGGAGTATCGCAAGGAGGGTAGTTTTAGTATGTGATTGTGGCAGAAATGGGTTTCTTGCCAAAGTATTATGTCCACCTTCTGTTTGTGTAATAGGCTAAGTATTTGTCTACGCTTTTGTGGTATATTTAGCCTATTGACATTATGTGACCATATACGTATATCAGCCATTATATTCCAATGTTTTCCCTAACAATGTGGTCAATCCACAAGCCCTGATAAACAAGAACACGTATACATAAAATTCAATGAATATGAATACATACAGCATTGTTGGGGGTGTGCCCATCTCCCGGGACTGGGACCAGAAATAAGTCAAGCCTATGAGGTGTCGGTAGGTTGCCATCCGGAACCGGCCCAGGGAGGTGGACCACACCTGTTGAGGGGAGAGAAAAGCCATTATTGGCTGAAGGCTAGCTGCCTATGTCTTATAAAATAGTAAACTGTAAAAGCGAATGTATAACAGGTTTCGATTATACTTATGCTAAACAGGGCTATATTGATATGAATGAGCAATGAAAAGGTAACTTAAATCAAGATAACCCTCTTTTCTCTATTTCACATCAGGTGTATATTGATCTTTTAGCACCCATCTTCTTTTATGGGAGTGCTCGTATTGGGTATATTTATACTTATAAAGCTATTTAGAACATGGTGAAATTTCCATCATCTTAACCTGGGATCTTAAGGGTTAACTACAGTGTGGTACAAGGCTGCCAGAAAAGGCTATAACCCTTGTATTAAACGTTCCCTTTTTGCCAGTGAAGGAGGAAGATTCATGTGTTGTTTCTTTCTTGGGCTTGCTTCTTGGCTCTGGGTGATCTTGTTGCCCGGACTAATTGCCAGGATGGCGCCTCAGGAAGCGTCGGCAGCGAAAAGTCTGTCGTTATAGGTAGCCAGGAGGGGATATCTAATGGAGTAATTCCCAATTTATCCCAGGCATCCGTCAGGTCTTGCGGTGACCTAATGGTGATTTGTTGGCCATCCTTAGCTGTGGCTAGGCCAAAGGGGAATAGCCATCTCACAGATAATTTGTGAGCCCTGAGTGCATCTGTTAGCGGTTTTAAAGCTCGTCTTTTGGCTAACCTGCTGGGGGCTAAGTCCTGAAAAATCTGGATTGGAGCTCCTTTGTAGGTTAGTTCTTTTTTATCTCTGGCGGCCTGTAGCAGCGCCGCAGTGTCCAGGTAATTAAGTAGGCCACATATTATGTCCCTCGGGGGGCCTCCTGCAGGTGGACAAGGCCTTAGTGCTCTGTGGGCCTTTTCTATTATAATGGAAGATGCTCTTGCCTCACCTACTAATAAAGCGAATATGCCGGATACCGCTTGCATCACAGCTTCTGTCGACACTTCCTCGATGATGCCTTTCAGGCGAATATTTTTCCTCCTGCTCCTGTTTTCTTGATCTTCTAACTGAAGAAGAGCGGTATTAAGGTGAGATTGGCAGGTATTCAGAAGTGTATTTGCAGATTCACTGTGTTGAATTATGGCTGACTGTGTTTCCTCTAGCGCCATTACTCTATTCCCAATCTGTTTGATATCTGCTTTAATGTCCGCCATATCCCTCTGGAGTGGGGTCAGCGCTTTGTACAGTACCTTTTTGAAGAACGCTCTTGAGAGAGGTAATTCCTCAGTGTCTCCGGCACTTTCAGACACTGGAGGAGCTTTCACCATCTGAGTCTTCCTGCACGCCGGCTGCTCTGGCGCCACCCATCGCCATCTTGTTTTTGTATGCTGGAGATGTTCCTCGTTTGTTGAGAAATGTATCCATCTCTGGTTGATTCTTCACCGATCTAGGTGTGCTTGGTGCGTTCTCTGACCGGTCTCGGTTCGTCTTGACCATGTTGTGGCTGAATAAAGCCTGTTATGCTGGTATAGGCAGCTGCTTCGAAGAGGAGCTCTGAAATCAAGCGTCCATCTCGGCTCGCGGCTAGCTCCGCCCCCCTATTTTTTCTTTTTGTGGTAAAAGATGTCACAAAAGGCTTAACAAGAAATAACTGCACCGCAGAGCAGGAAAAGGTATTTTTTCTTTTTGTGCTAATACACGTCACAAAAGGCTTAACAAGAAATAACTACTACTGTACACTGCTGAGCGGCAAATATATTTTTTCTCTTTGCGCTAAAACACCCCACCAAAGCATTTACCACAGATAAGTGCACCGCAGAGAGGTAAATTTATTTTTTCTTTTTGCGCTAATACACGTCACAAAAGGCTTAACAAGGAATAATTGCACCGCAGAGCAGGAAAAGGTATTTTTTCTTTTTGTGCTAATACACGTCACAAAAGGCTTAACAAGAAAACACCTCTGAGTGGCAAATATATTTTTTCTTTTTCCGCTAGAACACCCCACCAAAGCCTTTACTACAACATTCCACCAAAGCCTTTACAACAGATAAGTGCACCACAGAGCGGTAAATGTATTTTTTCTTTTTGCACTAATACACGTCACAAAAGGTTTTACAAGATATAACTACACTGCTGAGCGGCAAATATATTTTTTCTTTTTGCCCTAAAACACCCCACAAAAGCCTTTACTACAGATTACTGCAGAGCAGCAAATTTATCTTTTCTTTTTCCGCTAAAACACCCCACTAAAGCCTTTACTACAGATAAGTGCACCGCAGAAGGGCAACTAAGACGTAGAAATATTTCCTTGTAATAACACCTGTTAATGCCTGTATCAAACAGCACTTGCACCCTAATAAGAACGGTTTGCTGGAAATACAGAGCTGTATAATGGCAATTTGGGCTCCCAGTCAGTGCTGCAAGGTCTAATAGGAATGTTCCTATTACCCAGGCTGTCACCTCCCCGAATGAACCCTGTTCAACAGAAATGCAGTGGAATTATTCCTCCCTATCCTTTTCCTACACCTTGAATAATCTTTCGCTGCACTTGTAAATCTTTTTTTTTTAGCACAATGACGTTTTTTTTATAACTGTCCCTAGAGCCTGCAGAAACGTCTCTCGCTGCACTAAGTACGCTGGTGAATGGCAGAATCTAAGATCGCTGCCGTATTTATAGGACTGTGACATCACAGGGCTAGCTCGCGCATCGCAAGATTACAGCGCTCTAGCTTTCTGACGTCGGGGAGCAAAGAGGAGATTCTGAGGATGCGGGGCGGTGCTGGGCTCCTTCACGCTGGACTCATCTCAGGGACAGGACTCATCTCAGGTTAATTTGCGTATGTATCAAATCTTTTTTTTTTTTACACAATAAAAGCACACAGAGCTATGGGGACTGGGTATTGCGGATGTGCTAGCGGCCATCAAGTAACCCATGTCCTCAGCTCTATGCACAAAATTCAGGTGACAGGTTCCCTTTAAGTTGTTCTCACAGAAGAATATCTGGTTCCTGAGTTTCCCTCACAGGGAAATAACGTATGGTTTCTAGGAGTGGGAGCTCTGACATGTGCTTCCTCACTCCCCCGCTATCAGAACTGGAACTCTCTCTCATTTAGAGAATGGACTGCCCCTACTAACAGAAAGTAGGACTGGCCCACCAAGAGGGGAGGAACAGGATAGTTAACTGTTCCTGCCAACCATTACCTCCCCTTCTGGAATACATGGCATAACATCACATTACATTAGATAACATTGCACATAAAACATTGAACAATTGCAGGTTTCCAGGTCTGTGGTACTGCATAAGGCTACTTTTACACTAGCGGCAGGACGGTTCCGACAGGCTGTTCACCCTGTCGGATCCGTCCTGCCGCTATTTCGCCATGCCGCCGGACTGCCGCTCTGTCCCCATTGACTATAATGGGGATGGCAGCAGAGCGCCGGCGCAGCACGGCAGTGCACGGCGAAAGGCCGCCGGACTAAAAGTACTGCATGTCCGACTTTTTAGTCCGGTGGCCTCTCACCGTGCACTGCCTGTCGGATCCGTCCTGCCGCTAGTGTGAAAGTAGCCTAAGCAAGAGTGTTTTTTGTGCCTGAAATAGTAGACAATTACCCCTGTATTGCGTGCTTCCCTCTGTTGTGGAGAGCAAAGAGACCATTTGTGCTGCATTGGAGAGTAACTGGCACCAGGGCTGCGTTACAATACAGTTTGTTATGTGTGTCTGACAGAATAAAAGTCATGGCAGCGGGTGATTGTGAAGTGGCTAGACAAGGGGACACAGAGCTGAGATTGAGTATGAGCTCCTTGTGTGGGGACTTTAAAGGAAGCTACATGTAAGACCTTGGCAGAAAGGCAAGGCCTGTTTGTGTAGACGTTGAGCCAGGAAGGACATGGAATAGCTCTGTAGCAAGAGAGTGTGTGAGAGAAAATGTGAACTTGAAGAGGAGACCGGCACTGCCACCTTCTGAGTAATGAATGGTTACTGGGATGTTTGAAATTTTTGAAAGAATTGTGCCTCTAATCTGTGAGAACAATGTATCATCATATTATCATGCAAATACAAGGAGCTGGCGTAATAATGTTGTATGTGAGGAGAATCATAATAAGGACTGTCAAAAAAGTTATTGACGATACTGTAGTATCTATGTTGTATGTACAGTGCTTGGGCAGGTGGCTGCAGTCGACTCTCTGTGTTTTAGAATAAGAGGGCAGTAGAAACCTCTCTATAAAGCATAGATTCACATTGAGCCCCATCAAAATTTTTGGGCATATTACTGGTGTCTTCTTGGGTAACGAGGCAGTGTGATAGTAGCTTATGTGAACAGGGCTTCATTGTTATTGGCAGGATGATTTCCCTAAATGAAGCCAATGAGATGTATAAGTGCATAGGTTGATTGACAGCAGCTCGAACCAGTCATTTTGAGATTTGATAGTCCCTGTGTGCCAATGACTAGAGATGAGCAAAGTTTTTGAAAATTTGATTTGGCTGCTTCGGCAAATTTTTCAAAAAAATTTGCTTTGTGATTAATTACTTTGTCACGAAGTGCATTTTTTGCAAGTAGCGGGTACAATGACAGGGAGCTGTGATAGCGCCGCTCCCCATCATTGTACCCCTCAGATGCCGATTTCATACATGATTGCGGCATCTGAGAGTAAAAACTGTGTAAAATGAACAGAAAAAAATACAAAACAAATCATACTTACTGCCTTCATTTGCTCGCGACGTCATACGTCACCACGCATATATTTTTGGCCGAGATCTTCAATCAAGATGGTGGCGGCTGGCCCGTCGCAAGCAAATGGAGGAGGTAAGTATGATTTTTATTTTTGTTTTTTACATTATTTCAGGTTAAATTGATTCGCTACCACAAAGCACGAGGAAATTAGGCTTTGCAGAAAAATTTATCCTGAAATTCGGATCGAATTTCACTTCGTTGGATTCGATTCGCTCATCTCTACCAAATACGTTAAGTATCTCACACATGCATACTGCATCCAGTTTCTTGAATTACCATTCTCCAGTATTTCTCCGGGTTCTTGTGTAGTGATGGACGAACATTGGCTCAAATGTTCGCGAACCATGTGTTCGCAGCGGGCCCCATAGACTTGAATGGCAGGTGAACCTGAAAAACCTTCAGGTCATATTTGCAGCCACCAAATAATTACTAGAAGTGCACAAATAGTCCCACAACATGGACAGTGACATATCAGATGTATTATTCGAATTTGCGATCTCCATTCATTATTTTTTCAATGCAAAATATCGGCAATGTCATTTTCACGTATGTGCATGGGCAAAATAAGCGCGGCATACTACAGCAACTGGTTTCCACCAGACCAAAGTTGGATGCGATCGGAAAAGATGGTTGGCAACAATTTGACATTAAAGCAGTGTATTTGATTACATTTCACATGCATGCTAGAACAATCACTGTATATGCAGATTGAGTGTTTAAAAAAAAAAGCGCCATTGCGAAAATCCCTAATGATGCGATTTTTTTCCCCGCGGTACACACAACTTCACATTTTATAAGGTCTCATGAGATATTAGTGATTGGTGCACTAAGTATTGTTGTGAGAACTTGTGACATCACAGCAATTTTTTGGGGGGGCAACTGGTATATCATACCAGTAGAAATTATTGGTTCCAATAGCGTTTGTCACTCTGTGTAGCAGAGGTAACGCAGCAAAACCACAAAGAAATGCTGTACTACCTAAATGCACTATATAGAAAGTATATTATTGTTATAGAACACCCCTGCCTCAATCAGTTTTTTTGGGGGCAACTGGTATATCACACCAGTAGAAATGATTTGCTCCAATAGCGTTTGTCCTTCTGTATAGCTGCAGTATCGTAGCAGAACCGCACATAACTGCTGCACAATACAATTGCACTATAATATACTTTCTATGTTAGAAAGTATATTATAAGTATATTACACCCCTCAGTAAGTCACACCTATTGATAGCACACCTATACCAGTCCTTAAAAGGACTTTTGTGGCCCTATTAGCTAGCGTTTTGTGTCCCTAACAGCCTGTCCCTGCTCCACACAGCAACCTCTCCCTACACTGGTGTCACGCCCTGCCCTGTGGGTGTTCTGAGGAGATCTGTCAAAGTTGCTGCACGTGACTCGATCTGACAGTTTGTTTTGTTGTGGGTGTTTAGCAGAATCCAACCTTCTCCCAGGTGTTGCTCTTTAGGTAAATGGTGAGGCTATTTTTTCCTCCCTCTCCCTATAGCCTTTGCGGGTTATAGTTCTGCCTTGTGTGAGCTCTGGAAGTTTGGTGGATCGTCTGCTCCAACACATCTCTAGATAAGTCCATTTCCCTTGTTTCTTCTGTGTCTGTTCTGACTAGGCCTCTAGGGTGACGCTAGCTCCTTTGGTTGTTGAAGGAGCTGGGTGCCTCTTTCCCTCTTCCCTACAGCTGAGGGTCTGGTTCAGTGTGTTTATAGCCTTAGGTATGCGGGCATGTGCATATCTACCATCGAGATATGCACATGGGCATAGCAGCTTAGGGAAAGTGTTTTAGGGATTGCTAGGAGGTGACCCCTTTGTTCCCTAACAATTGGGGCCTAGTCAGTTGTTTTGTTTGCTTTGCCGTTTCCCCTTATCTTACCTACCGTGACAACTGACAAAAGACTGAATGTAAAATGTCTGCCAGCTTGAATTTCTTTTAGAGGGTGGGGTGTGTCCATGTGCTGAAACGTCTCAATTGGCTGTTCTTTACCACCTGATGGATGTGTCATGGGTCAAAGTTTTTCACAATGTAAAAGAATATGGCGGGAGCGAATATATCGCCATATGTTCGCATGTTTGGCGTATCGCGAACGAGCAAAGTTGGGGTACATAAAATTTATTGATCGCTTATTCCATTTTTTTGGTGGCGAATAGGCGTTTTATGGTGTTTACCTTACAGGATAAATTACATGATAATTGTGTAGTGAGGGTCATTATGGATGCGGCAATACCAAATATGTGGAGGGGATTTTATTTTTGGAATTTTTCTCCATTGAAAAGTGTTTTTTGCAATGGAAAAAGGGTGTATTTTTAACTTTTTTATGTAATTAAACATTTTTAACTTTTTTTTTACACAGACTTTGGCAACCCGCAATCTCAATTATGGGGTGCCGATGGGAGACAGATTACTCTGCAATCGCTTAGATGCCGAGGTTGCTATTGACTGCAGCATTTAAGTGGTAAAACAGCCCAGATCAGTTCTTCTGCTCATATGAGAGCTAAGCCCCCACTCTCCACTGCACAGGAGACATGAGCAGTGCTTATTCCTGGCAGCCATAGAAAGCCTGCATTCTAGAAATAAAGCCCCTTAACGACTGCTGTTGAAACCCATATGGGTGGTCACTAAAGGGTTAAATGACTGTGTCTTTCACCATCATTTTGTACCAGTTGTTTATGCTAGTATGATATAATCTGTGAGAAATATTGTGAGTAGGAAAAGAAAACAGGCTAAAAGAAAAATAACTCTTATCCTCAGTCACATTATGACTTTCCAACAAGCATCACAAATATTTTGTGGCAAGCTGCTTCTTCGGGCTCTCACATCTTGCTTTCAGTAATAAGACTTGGCAAGACAAGAAATGCTGACATCTTGTGACATACTGAATATAACTGCTGTGCTCTGTCCAATATTTTCAAAGATTATGTTTAACTGATAAAGACTAGCATAAGATTTTTTTGGCAATAAGATTATATAGTCCATATGTTTATGAAGAAATTATATGATCAATGCTAAAACCATATGCGGTAAAATAAAGATGGCTTGTTCTGGTTCAAAGGGATGTCCACCCACAGATGAACAGGAGTTTGCAACAGGGAAATGCCAAAGATTTGCCTCAGTCTGATGTATGCACAAAAATGCCTCATAGTATACCACAATACTTCACAAAGAACTACATGTCATACAGTGATGTGTCTTAAAGTGTGGAACAACTTCTTAAAGTGTGTCCATTCAGACAATGTGAGCTAAATACGTCAGCAGAATAACTCTCCCATTCAGTACATGAGGCTGATATAAGTCTTAAATATATAACTCTATATTGATATAACTCTTAAATACACTATGAAAACCTTCAGCTCTGAAAGCATTACTAGGTCAGGAGGACTGTTTTCTCAGTTTAGGGGTAGCATTGTTGCAGCAAGACACTTCCTTTGCCAGCTAGGGAAATGTCTGCTCCAGTAAGGAGAGGCATAGGCGTGCAAGGCAAGCCAGAAAGATTCTGGTAGTGGGGTTTCAATTACTAGAGATAAAGGTAGGCAATCTGTCACAAAGATGTTGTTGAACAGTGTGTTGTGTTCCTGGTACTCGGAAGGGCTATTGAAGACCCAGTGGTTATGGTGTAGATTATGGAGGTAAGCAAGTAGCTCAACTGGTGTAGGAAGAAAGGGTTTGGGTTTCTGGAGAACTGGGCCAACTTCTCTGTCTGCCACAGGCTCTATGGTAGGTTTGGGCTGTACTTCAATGGGGAGGGTGCAACTGTATTGGGGGAGAAGATGGTTAGAACATTGGGGAAGTGTATACTGTGGAGACTGGAAAAAGGGGGAGCAATTACATTATAGGAGGAGATGGCACAGAATTTGACCTGGGACTAAATAATAGAACTGGGGTGGAATGGAAGAAAGGGAACAATTCATATGAATAAATCTAAAAGAAAACATAACCCAAAAGTACTTAATTGCATGTATAAAATTACAAATGCCAGGATCCTGGAAATTGGTGAACTAGAATAACAATATCTGAGGAAAAATAAAACATTTGGAATAACTGAGATATGGCTAGAAATATTTGCTATGACTGGACTGTTCACTTGGAGGGTTAGAGTCTATTTAGAAAGGTTTGTAAAAATCAGAAAGGGGGTAGGTGGGCCTATACATGGAGGGAAAAACAATAATACTATAGTAAATAGATGAGGAGGCAAATTATAATGAATTAGTAATTGTGGGGGCTTCAACTATTTGGGTATCAACTGGGAAACTAGATCCCTGTAAGTTTGACATCTATTGTTGGAAAACTGTTTGAAAGTTTTCTAACAGATGTCATCCTGGGGAATTCCTTTGAGAATATGTGTATAGTGCTGTATCAGCACAGGTTTATGAAGGCTCAGCCCTATCAAACTAATTTAATCAGTTTCTTTGAAGAGGTAAGTTCTAGAATGGACTGTGGTGAGTTTTTGATGGCATACATATATTTTGACTGTACAGTACATACTCAGATTGGGTGACTAGTGTGGTACCACAGGTGTCAGTATTGGGTCTTCTTCTCGTTAATATATTTCCCAATAAAAGTGGCAAATGAGGTTTAACACTGATAAATGTAAGGTTATGCACATGAGAAAGAAAAATACGCACATGTCACCAGTACATACTAAATAGAAAACCCCTGTGTAAAACCGACAAGGAATTTTAGTTGCTGATAAGCTTAAAGAGGACCTTTCATGTTTCTTTTTATTCAGTATGTTATTACTGAGCATCGGTACAGGGAGGAGGAGATGCCAGGGTTTCTCAATGGGCGTCTCCTTCAACCTGGCTGTGCTGCGATCCAATCACAGTGGAGAGTGTCACAGCTAGGGAGAAGGTGAGCACTATATCGAATATATTAATTTTTTTCGAATATTCGTAATATTCTAAAACAAGAATATATAGCAATATAGCGAATATTTGAAAAACAAATGTAGAACAATTTAGCTAATATAGTGCTATAATCTTCTTTGTCTAATAGTTGTAATTTTTTTCTCATCTAAAGTTCATATTGGAAAAAAATTTCAACTATTGAAAAAAAGATTATAGCACTATATTAGCTAAATTGCTATACATTCGTTTTTTTTCGAATATTGGCTGTATTGCTATATATTCTTGTTTTAGAATATTACGAATATTCGAAAAAACGAATATATTCGATATAGTGTTATGACTCATTGGCCGACAAGCAAGAAGCAGGGAGGAATCATGTTTTTGCTCGGCAATTGGAAAATTCGCATATTACGCGATCATTACTTTGTCGATTTTTCGAGTCGGGAGCCTGGCCATGTACGAGCTGAATGTCCACATCAGGTGGAACCCATGGACACGAACTGTGGCTTCCGTCAGTCATTATATGCCAGGAAGCTGTGTGCAGCGGGTATGCCAGAAAGTCTAAATCACTTGTGCCAGGTGGAAGTGGGAGACAGTCCAGCGGAGTCCCTGCTGGACTCAGGGAGTCTGGTGTCCCTAGTAAGGCCTCCCCTGGTACTGGTCGGGGTCATATGCATTCATAGGGACTTAAAAGACTATCCCACTGCCCTGGTGTCTCTAACCACGGGGGCCAGCAGGTGGACTCACGAAGAGGCAGTTGCCACAAAGTTACACTACGAACTTATAATAGGGAGAGACTTCTCGGTCTTCCCGGCACTGTGGCCTGCCTCGAGAGTGACTGATACACATGAGACAGGGGAAACCCCAGCAGTGTGGCCCTGCTCCAGGGGGACGCCAGAACCCTGGGAACCTGAGGCCGAAGGGCCAGAAGTAGGGGTGACCGCCACTTCGGTGGAAGAGAGGGAGACAACCCCATTGAGTGTAATGGTGGGAGACGTGGAGGACTTGCCACCAGGGCCTGAGCTGGCAACCTCAATATTTCCGGGGATAATTTTTGTACTGCCCAACACCGAGAGCCAACCCTTTCCCGAGCCTGGGAAAATGTATTGATAGTAGATGGTGAACCACAACAACCGGGGGCAGAGTCTGTGTTCCCCCGCTTTTTGGTTCATCAGGATATGTTGTATCGGGTAAACCAACTAACCAACTGCGGCGTGAACATATTGAACAGTTAGTGGTGCCCCAGGCTTATCGCAAACTCGTGTTAGAATTAGCACACCAACATGTTCTTAGGGGTCATCTGGGAATGCAAAAAACACAGGACCGGATATTACAACGGTTTTACTGGCCCAGTGTGTTTAGAGAGGTGGACGAATTATGTAAGTCTTGCCCGACCTGCCAGGTAACTAGCCCCCAGCACCTTTTCCGCAGTCCCTTGGTACCTCTCCCAATCATTGAGGTACCGTTTGAGCGAATCGCGATGGACCTCGTAGGCCCAGTTCCGAAGTCCGCTAGAGGACACCAACACATCTTGGTCGTCCTAGACTATGCCACTCGGTACCCGGATGCAGTGTCACTGCAACATACATCAGCTAAACTTATAGCTAAGGAGCTAATGGAAATGTTCTCCCGAGTCGGGCTACCTAAAGAGGTTCTGACTGACCAGGGGACCCCTTTTATGTCCAAGGTCATGAAGGTATTCTGTAAGTTGCTGCATATTAAACAGTTACGGACGTCCGTGTACCATCCGCAAACGGATGGTCTGGTTAAGAGGCTTAACAAAACAACAAAAACCATGTTAGAAAGGGTGGTGTCTAAAAATGGGAAGGACTGGGACCTTCTTCTGCCCTATCTCATGTTTGCTGTGCGAGAGGTGCCCCAGGCCCCCCCGGTCAGACCTGCGAGAGGATAGACAATGGCGCAGATAGACAGCGGCCAACTGACTACATAGAATGTCTCAATAATAGTTCAGTTTGTCCTCCCTCTCAGCGGGTGTAAAAAAGACTCCCATTTTGGACCGGTAGCGAAGGTCCAAGAAGGTGGAGAGCCAGAAGTCATCCCTCTGCTGAATGGTGACAATTCGGCTGTCACTACGCAAGCAAGTGATCATGCATCGGGCCATTTGTGCAAGTGACTCGGAAGGACTCCATCTCCACTGCATACTGCCACGGTGTGTCTGGGTCCTCTGCCTCCTCTTCCTCATCGCCCTATCGCTCCTCTGGCTAGTTATATTGACTATCATGAGTAAGTAAGAGTAAATCATCAATACATCACCAGATATTGTAGCATGACCCGTTGCTCACAGATTTGGGGATTCCAACAATCAGCACGGGGAAGAATCTGGGAACAGCGCAAGGCAAGTCTGCAGCATCTTCAACGAATCCCAAATTCCCAGTGAAACCCCCCTAATTTTATAAGCAAATATGATTTCATAAACTCATGATTGGGCATGCAAGTGTGTGATCATATTTACTTGATCATGCGCAGAGAGAAAAGTCTTATTATGAGAAAAGTATTATTATGAGAAAAGTATTATTATGAGAAAAATCACTTCATGTGTTCACGCACAATAACTTGTTTTCCTGACTTGTGACAATGCCTGAGAATCTTCTTTGTTTTCTTGAACTCCAGTACCCTCAGTACTTTTCCACTTATATACACAGCTATGCTAACTAAGGTTTTATGACTACTTGAGTGTCAATCACCATCATTCCACTCATTCTTATACATTCGTATCACATTTGTATCACAAGCACCCACTCAAAAAAATAAATAAATTGCTGCAGTAATCACACTTATTTTGAACCCCACAAAAACAAAAAGGATTTGTGTGACTATTGGGAAACAAAATGAAAGTATTTGCTTGCAGGTAGCTGCTTTTGAGGTGAACCTGCACTTCTGATATCAGGCACAGCCAGCCACAGGTCCTATCTCCTCTCTCCCTGTCTGCCAGCTGTTTCTCTCTATTGCACACAACACACACAATGCTCCTTTGGAATCCTAGACTCTTTCTACACTTTCCCTGTAAATAAGTCTCATTGCCATACGCGTTTCGAGGTTGCAAACCTCTTCTTCAGTGGCTATTATCAGAACAGCAGAACATTAATAGCCACTGAAGAAGAGGTTTGCAACCTCGAAACGCGTATAGCAATCTAACAACAAAATTATGGATGATACAATCTAAAAAGATACAGTGCGCTGTAATTTCAAATAGGTGACGTATTAAACCATGAGGGACGCCACGTGAGATGCCATCGAACACGTAACTTACATACGGAAGTGCCGACCTAGTGCAATACGTCAACCGGGCGTGAACCTACACCGGACCATCGGTGCCTGCACGGCAAAGGAAATCCACGCTGACTCGGCGTGCGGTCTGTTCAACCGAATAGCCACCGGGAGGTGGTGAACATACGGTAAAGAGACTGCTCTTTTTCACATATTTGCCTGCTATACTACATTCTCTTATTGATATGGTAATCACATCAAAGCAATAAGTGGTTATACACTTCACCAATAAAAACATAGGTGGTTATATACGTCACTACCGAGAACAAGATCTGGAGGACTTTTATACTTATACTTTTACTTTCTTATGTGGTTTATTCAACTATTCAATGTTTTCCATCAATCGATTATTTGATTAACTACTCGATTTATTGTTCGATTGTTCATTGATCAATTCTACCAATCGATTTATTATTCGATTTATTGTTCAACCATCTCAACAACATGAAATGATATGTTTTGAATGATATTTGTTTTTATAGTTTTATGTTGAATAAATTTACATTTTGATGCAGCCCCCTATGGTCTGAGTGCCTGTTCTACTTACATATTCCATGCATCCACTTCTTCATTTTCCTCTCTTTCTCGTCTTTGATGTTATTACTCTCCTTTTCTCTTCTCTTCCTTTTTACCATTTTCCTTTTTTTTTTCTCCTCTCAGTCCCTTACTCCCTCTTCCACCTGGTGCTCATTTGTTACATGAGGTGTTAACATTCTGGAAAAATTTCTAATATTTTATAGAGAAGGTCCAAATAATTTTATTGCAAGAAACTCTTTTTAACATGGGCTGCTTTCCAGCCCTGATGGACAGACATTATGCCAATTAGTAGCATACCCCCAACCCAGATTCTAAATAGCTACACAGAAATCATTACCTTATTCTTTATTAGCCGAACAGAAGGATTTAGAAGTTAGATACATATTTTAAAATTTGTCTGTTGACTCTGCAATGTTACCTGTTTCAACCTTATTACTGATTTGCTGAAGGTTTCATGTATCATCACCTGTATGCATCTTTGAGCTAGAACACACCTCTCATTCTCACAAGTGATGGCTTGTCACCAAACACTTCACTTTATCAACTTTAAATTTTGCACCTAGTCCCAGAGTGGATCTTCAATACAGTCTGAGCATTCCCCAGTTTATATCACTCTTGATCTTCCAAATTTGATTGAAATGGAGAAATAATTATAACGATAACATTGTTAAAAACGCAGTTTGCAAATCAGAGCTGATTTTCTAGGAAATTTATACCAAATCATTTCCCATCCAATGACAAGAACTCAAGAAGGAGGAGGTCCTTAGGGGGATTTTACAACAGAATGGTGACCATTTCAAAATAATGGTAGCGCAAATGATTAAACTCAAATTATTTGCGCTACAATGTTTTCAAATACAACTCTACTTACCCAGAAAGGATCAGTTTACTTAAGGAGAGGTTGAGAGGTCAATCTGAATAGGAACAAGCCCAGGGACATACTGTATGGCTTCAATAATAGATTTTACAAAAACTTTCTTACTCAGCTCAGTTTCTAATGAGGGACCGGGTCAATCACTCAATCACTGAGTCCAACATATTTGTGGCTGAAACACTGAAAGCATATATCTTAGTGGCTCCCAAGCCTAAGAAGGGTCCATCTCTCTGCTCCAGTTACGGGCCTATTTCATTAATCAATATTGCCTTTTTTGCTCTAGTGCATTAAAAATGATCCAAGGCCAAGGATAGTACAAGCAAAACATTACTACTCATTAAAGGGGTTCTCCAAGATTATAAAATGTCCCCTGATGTGCCGGGCACCCCACATGGAATATACTTACCCAGGTTCCTGCTCCCGGCGGGTAATGCTAGGGAGGTTCATCCCTGTCTCCACCTGCCATTGGCTGCTCCCCCCCGACACCGGATGTTTTTTTAATCCGTGTGCGGGCAGAAGCAGCAGTGGCGCTGCAGGGACCAGGAGCGGCGCCGGGAGCGGGAACCGGGGTAAGTATATTCCATGTGGGGTGCCCGGCAGATGAGGGGACATTTTATACACTTGGAAAACCCCTTTAACCATGCTCAGGGGAGACAACAGCCACCCTCTTTGATTTCTGTAGATGCAAAAAAGACCTTTGACAAAGTCAAACTGGACATTCTTATCTCACATACTAGTGTAGCTTGGATTGGGTACAAAGATGTTGGGAGGGATTTTTGCTCTTTGTAGCAGACCAACATCTCAAAGTTGAAATTAACATGATATTACCAGCCTTAGTTCAAATTTGAATGAAACGAAACAAGGCTGTTAGCTCTAGCCTCTATTTTATGGATCTGACCTGGGGGATCTGCCCTATACTACTGTATGCAAACAAATCAAGTGTAAATAGCCATTATATGAGGTCAACTTGCTTCTTTATATAACTTATCCTACTGTTTCTTTAACTTTTGTCATCAAAGAATTTAAATGATATCTGACATTCTTCCTAGATTTCTCTATTTCAGACAATTCCAATAAATAAATACTAGAATTCTTAATTCTACTGGCAAATATTAGAATTCTTAATTCTACTGGGAAATTCTAAAGGAAAATACACGGGCATCTGAGTCTCAAGACAGTATGGGTCAGCACAACAAGTAAGCACACAAGTCGTTCTACCAAAGAATTGAGTAATCTAATATATAAAGCTGAGTGTATGTGTGTATGTCCGCTAAAGGAATCCGCTCCGTCGCATTTACGATCACGAAATTTGGCACACAGGTACATCAGGTGTCTGGGAAGGGTTTAGACCGAGCTCTCTAGCACATACCGTTCCTGAGAAATTCCCCAAAAAATACATTAGCCAATAGAAGCCTGGTCACATGACCCTTATCAGCCAATAGAAGCTCGCAGGCCCTTAGTCTCCACATACACACAGTTTTACACCAGGTTTCCATAACAATCCAGCCATTTTTCTTCACTGCTGTAGGTCATATTTAAAGGGGCAGGGCACTGTGGATGACACTGTAAAGGGAGCAGAGTGCTGTGGAGGTCACAGTTCAGGGGGCAGGTAAAGTGGCCATTCAGGCCACCCTCAAAAGATAGTCTTAAAAACCCTGCCCCCAGGTCCTGCTAAGCCATGCCCCCGACCCGGTTAGGTCACGATCACTCCCACTCTGCAGCCTACAGTAATTAAAAAAATGAAGGTAAAAATCAACTTCTGTCAGCTGCAGGGGAGGGTGACTTTCTCCCTGCAGCTCATGCTCAGACAACACAGTGCTGTTGTCTGAGAGTGAGCTGTTCAAAAGGACATCCCTGTGTCCGTCCAGGCCCTGCGCAGGATGGAGGACAGGGAGTTTGAAAGCCGGACTGTCCAGCCTAAAACCGTACTTCTGGCCACCCTAGGGGCAGGCTGCTTTGGAGGTCACAGTTAAGGGGACAGTCTGCTATGGAGGTCAGTGTTAAAGGGCAGACTGCTGTTGAAGCCACTGTTAAGGGGACCGGGTGTTGTGGAAATCACTGTTAAGGAGATGGCGTACTGTAGAGGTCACTAATAAAGGAGCGGCCGCTGTGGAGGTCACTGTTAAAGTGGGGGGCTGCTGTGTAGGTCACTGTTAAAGAGGTGGGGTGCTGTGGAGGTCACTGTTAAAGGGCCGTGCTGCTGTTGAGGTCACTGTTAAGGGGGTGCGATGTTGTGGAGTTTACTGTTAAAGGGGTGGGCGCTGCGGATGTCTCTGTTAAGGGGCAGGGAACGGTGGAGGTCATAGTTAAGGGGACGGTCCGCTATGGAGGTCAGTGTTAAGGGGCGGGGTGCTGTAGAGGTTACTGTTAGGGAGGCGGGGTGTTGTGGAGGTCACATTTTAAGGGAACAGAGCTCTATAGAGGTCACTGTTAAGAGGGCGGGTTATTGTGGAAATCACTGTTAACGAGACGGGGTACTGTGGAGGTCCCTAATAAAGGGGCGGCCACTGTGGAGGTCACTGTTAAAGGGGAGGGTGCTGTTGATGTCACTGTTATCGTGGATACTGTTGATATCTTTAAACAACACACACAAACATTAAATGAAATATACCGGTGCAAAGCCGGGTCCTTCTGCTAGTAATAAATAAAGTTAAAGTTTTGCAATGGCAGATCTGAAAAATGTGCATCAGTCAATTCCTGTCTCTTTAAAAGCATAGACCACAGACAATTTTAGACCTAAAAAAAATCAGAAGAACGTTAAACAAATGTTTTTTACTTTCACATCCTTGTAGTTACATGAGGCCTTGTTTTTTAAGTGAATAGAAGTTTATCTTGTTGAAATGTCTATTTACCAGCACATTAACCTTTGTATGATATATTCAGCCAACCAATTGATTATCCATTAGTGTGTACAAACAAAGGATAATATAGGGAGGAAGCCATAGATGCTATATACCCATGTGCAGGGGTGTAGCTATAATTCCAAAATGTGATGGGGCCATCACCGCCTAGTCGCAGTGATGGGCAAACTGCGGCTCTCCAGCTGTAGAAATGGCCCGAATAGTTCGCCGGCGAATAGTTCCCGGCGAACATAGCTTGTTCGCGTTCGCCGCGCCAGGCGAACATATGCGATGTTCGGTCCGCCCCCTATACATCATCATTGAGTAAACTTTGACCCTGTACCTCACAGTCAGCAGACACATTCCAGCCAATCAGCAGCAGACCCTCCCTCCCAGACCCTCCCACCTCCCGGACAGCATCCATTTTAGATTCATTCGGAATCTGCATTCTCAGTGAGAGGAGGGACAGTGCTGCTGCTGCTGATTCAATAGGGAAAGCGTTAGCTAGGGCATTGTTCTGTGTTGACAGACTCATCTGCTGTAAGGACAGCGTCCTGACAGCACCCCAAAAAGCCCTTTTCAGGGCTGGTACATCAGTCTGCTTTTTTTTAATATATATACATATATTGCAGTTGCCTGCCCGTGTGTGAGAGGAGGGACAGTGCTGCTGCTGCTGATTCAATAGGGAAAGCGTTAGCTAGGGCAGTGTTCTGTGTCCACAGACTCATCTGCTGTACGGACAGCATCCTGACAGCATCCCAAAAAGCCCTTTTCAGGGCTGGTACATCAGTCTGATTTTTTTTTATATATACATATATTGCAGTTGCCTGCCCGTGTGTTAGAGGCTGCAGGCTCAGTCACAGACAGTACTGTGTGCACACCATTCATACAGGGTGTGACAGAAAATACCTCGCAGATAAAAAAAATTATATTTAATATTTTTCTGTGATCTAATCCCATTTGCAAGCCCGTGTGTGTCAGGCCCACACAGACTGTATTGTGTCCGCTGGCTAGTGGCTACACCTCCACTTATACCGTTACAGGGTGTCATTTACTCACAAATACCTCGCAGATAAAAAAAAATTCTATTTAATTTTTTTCTGTGATCTAATCCCATTTGCAAGCCCGTGTGTGTCAGGCCCACACAGACTGTATTGTGTTCGCTGGCTAGTGGCTAGACCTCAACTTATACCGTTACAGGGTGTCATTTACTCACAAATACCTTGCAGATAAAAAAAAATTCTATTAAATTTTTTTCTGTGATCTAATCCCATTTGCAAGCCCGTGTGTGTCAGGCCCACACAGACTGTATTGTGGCCACTGGCTAGTGGCTAGACCTCCACTTATACCGTTACAGGGTGTCATTTACTCACAAATACCTTGCAGATAAAAAAAAATTCTATTTAATTTTTTTCTGTGATCTAATCCCATTTGCAAGCCCGTGTGTGTCAGGCCCACACAGACTGTATTGTGTCCGCTGGCTAGTGGCTAGACCTCCACTTATACCGTTACAGGGTGTCATTTACTCACAAATACCTCGCAGATAAAAAAAAATTCTATAAATTTTTTTTCTGTGATCTAATCCTATTTGCAAGCCCGTGTGTGTCAGGCCCACACAGACTGTATTGTGGCCACTGGCTAGTGGCTGGACCTCCACTTATACCGTTACAGGGTGTCATTTACTCACAAATACCTCGCAGATAAAAAAAAATTATATTTAATTTTTTTCTGTGATCTAATCCCATTTGCAAGCCCGTGTGTGTCAGGCCCACACAGACTGTATTGTGGCCACTGGCTAGTGGCTAGACCTCCACTTATACCGTTACAGGGTGTCATTTACTCACAAATACCTCGCAGATAAAAAAAAATTCTATAAAATTTTTTTCTGTGATCTAATCCTATTTGCAAGCCCGTGTGTGTCAGGCCCACACAGACTGTATTGTGGCCACTGGCTAGTGGCTAGACCTCCACTTATACCGTTACAGGGTGTCATTTACTCACAAATACCTCGCAGATAAAAAAAAATTCTATGAAATTTTTTTCTGTGATCTAATCCTATTTGCAAGCCCGTGTGTGTCAGGCCCACACAGACTGTATTGTGGCCACTGGCTAGTGGCTGGACCTCCACTTATACCGTTACAGGGTGTCATTTACTCACAAATACCTCGCAGATAAAAAAAAAATCTATTACATTTTTTTCTGTGATCTAATCCCATTTGCAAGCCCGTGTGTGTCAGGCCCACACAGACTGTATTGTGGCCACTGGCTAGTGGCTAGACCTCCACTTATACCGTTACAGGGTGTCATTTACTCACAAATACCTCGCAGATAAAAAAAAATTATATTTAATTTTTTTCTGTGATCTAATCCCATTTGCAAGCCCGTGTGTGTCAGGCCCACACAGACTGTATTGTGGCCACTGGCTAGTGGCTAGACCTCCACTTATACCGTTACAGGGTGTCATTTACTCACAAATACCTCGCAGATAAAAAAAAATTCTATAAATTTTTTTTCTGTGATCTAATCCTATTTGCAAGCCCGTGTGTGTCAGGCCCACACAGACTGTATTGTGGCCACTGGCTAGTGGCTGGACCTCCACTTATACCGTTACAGGGTGTCATTTACTCACAAATACCTCGCAGATAAAAAAATATTCTATTAAATTTTTTTCTGTGATCTAATCCCATTTGCAAGCCCGTGTGTGTCAGGCCCACACAGACTGTATTGTGGCCACTGGCTAGTGGCTAGACCTCCACTTATACCGTTACAGGGTGTCATTTACTCACAAATACCTCGCAGATAAAAAAAAATTATATTTAATTTTTTTCTGTGATCTAATCCCATTTGCAAGCCCGTGTGTGTCAGGCCCACACAGACTGTATTGTGGCCACTGGCTAGCGGCTAGACCTCCACTTATACCGTTACAGGGTGTCATTTACTCACAAATACCTCGCAGATAAAAAAAAATTCTATTTAAGTTTTTTCTCTGATCTAATCCCATTTGCAAGCCCGTGTGTGTCAGGCCCACACAGACTGTACTGTGGCCACTGGCTAGTGGCTAGACTTCCACTTATACTGTTACAGGGTGTCATTCACTCGCAAATACCTCGTAGATAAATAAAAATTCTATTTAATATTTTTCTGTGATATAATCGAAGTTGCAAGCCAGTGTGTGTCAGGCCCACACAGACTGTACTGTGCCCACTGCCCACCACTTATATAGGGTGGCACAGTACCTTGCACGCATAGTAACACTTATCTAATAAAAAATGACAGGCAGAGGCAGGCCACGCCGCAGGGGCCGTCGTGTTCGCGGTGCTGTGATTTCCACTGGCCCTGGAATAATGCCCAGTGTTCAGAGGCCACGTACCCTGAACTCAAAAAATTCTGAGAAAATAGTTGACTGGCTTACACAGTACACCCAATCTTCAACAGCTTCCGCTAAGAACCTTGACGCACCATCCTCCTCCAGCTCAGCTTTGGTCACCACTCTCCCGCCCGCCGCCACCACCACCCTTACCACCACAGCCACCACAGCCGCTTCACTTGATCCCTCAGAGGAGTTATTTACACATCAGTTGGATGAAATTAGTGATGCGCAACCATTATTGCCAGGGGATGTAGATAACAGGGATATGTCTCAGTAAGGCAGCATTACACACATGGACGTACAGTGTGATGATGATGATGATGATGTTGTACCCGCTGCTGCTTCCTTTGCTGAGGTGTCAGATACAAGTGAAGCGGTTGATGATGACGATGTGTCCGTGGATGCCACGTGGGTGCCTGCTCGAAGAGAAGCAGAAGAGAGGGAAAGTTCAGAAGGGGAGACAGAGAGAAGGAGGAGACGAGTTGGAAGCAGGAGGAGGTCGTCGCAAGGAGCTAGTGGCACAATCAGACAGCATGTATCGGCACCCGGGGTCAGCCAGACAGCACGTCAATCAACACATGCTGTTGCCACCACCAGAATGCCGTCATTGCAAAGCTCAGCAGTGTGGCATTTTTTGTGTGTGTCTGCCTCTGACAACAGCGATGCCATTTGCAACCTGTGCCAAAAGAAACTGAGTTGTGGGAAATCCAACACCCACCTAGGTACAACTGCTTTGCGAAGGCACATGACCGCACATCACAAACGCCTATGGGATCAACACATGATGACGAGTAGAAGCAGCACACAACCTCAAAGCCACCATCCTCCTCCTGGTCCAGCATCTTCAGCCACGTCAACCACTGCTGTCCTCCTTGCCCCCTCTCAACCACCCGCCACTCCGCCTCTCACCTTCAGCAGTTCCATCCCATCTGCCCACAGTCAGGTGTCTGTAAAGGAAATGTTTGAGCGTAGGAAGCCAATGTCCCAGAGTCACCCCCTTGCCCGGCGTCTGACAGCTGGCTTGACGGAACTCTTAGCCCACCAGCTTTTACCATACCAGCTGGTGGAGTCTGAGGCCTTCAAAAAATTTGTCGCTATTGGGACACCACAGTGGAAGGTACCCGGACGAAATTCTTTTTCAAAAAAGGCAATCCCAAACCTCTACTCAGTGATTGAAAAGGAAGTCATAGCATCTCTGGCATACAGTGTTGGGGCAAGGGTCCATCTGACCACTGATACCTGGTCTTCAAAGCACGGTCAGGGCAGGTATATCACCTACACTGCGCATTGGGTCAACCTGCTGACGGCTGACAAGCATGGAATACGTGGCTCTGCAGCGGAGTTGGTGACACCGCCACGACTTGCAGGCAGGCCTACTGCCACCTCCTCTACTCCTCCTACTCCATCCTCTTCCATAACCTCCTCGGCTGAGTCCTCTTCTGCTGCGGCGTCTGGCTGCACATCAACTGAATCCCCCCAGCTCCCCAGGGGCTATTCCACATCCCGGATACGACAGTGTCACTCTGTCTTGGGGTTGACTTGCCTGAAAGCAGAGAGCCACACTGGACCAGCACTCCAGTCCGCCCTGAACGTACAGGTGGATCAGTGGCTGACCCCGCACCAACTGGAGATCGGCAAAGTGGTGTGTGACAATGGAAGCAATTTGTTGGCGGCATTGAATTTGGGCAAGTTGTCACATGTGCCGTGCATGGCACACGTGTTGAATCTCATCGTACAACGCTTTGTGTCTAAGTACCCAGGCTTACAGGACGTCCTCAAGCAGGCCAGGAAGGTGTGTGGCCATTTCAGGCGTTCCTACACGGCCATGGCGCACTTTTCAGACATTCAGCGCCGAAACAACATGCCAGTGAGGCGCTTGATTTGCGACAGCCCGACACGTTGGAATTCAACACTCCTAATGTTCGACCGCCTGCTCCAACAAGAAAAAGCCGTCAACGAGTATTTGTATGACCGGGGTGCTAGGACAGCCTCTGTGGAGCTGGGATTTTTTTTGCCACGTTACTGGACGCTCATGCGCAATGCCTGTAGGCTCATGCATCCTTTTGAGGAGGTGACAAACCTAGTCAGTCGCACCGAAGGCACCATCAGCGACCTCATCCCATTTGTTTTCTTCCTGGAGCGTGCCCTGCGAAGAGTGCTGGATCAAGCTGTAGATGAGCGTGAAGAGGAAGAGTTGTGGTCACCATCACCACCAGAAACAGCCTTGTCATCATCGCTTGCTGGACCTGCGGCAACGCTGGAAGAGGAGTGTGAGGAAGAGGAGTCAGAGGAGGAATGTGGCTTTGAGGAGGAGGAAGACCAACCACAGCAGGCATCCCAGGGTGCTCGTTGTTGTCACCTATCTGGGACCCGTGGTGTTGTACGTGGCTGGGGTGAAGAACAGACTGTCAATGACATCAGTGAGGACGAGGAACGGGAAATGAGTAGCTCGGCATCCAACCTTGTGCAAATGGGGTCTTTCATGCTGTCATGTCTGTTGAGGGACCCTCGTATAAAAACGATGAAGGAGAACGACCTGTACTGGATGGCCACGCTACTAGACCCCCGGTATAAGCAGAAAGTGGCGGAAATGTTACCAACTTACCGAAAGTCAGAAAGGATGCAGCAGTTCAAAACAAAATAAAAAAATATGCTTTACACAGCTTATAAGGGGGATGTCAGAGCACAACGGGAATCTAACAGGGGAAGAGGTGAAAGTAATCCTCCTCCTACCACGACCACGGCGGCAAGGACAGGACGCTTTACAGATGTGTTGTTGATGGAGGACATGCAGAGCTTTTTCAGTCCTACGCATCGCCACAGCCCTTCGGGATCCAGCCTTAGAGAACGACTCGACCGACAGGTAGCAGACTACCTCGCCTTAACTGCAGATATCGACTCTCTGAGGAGCGATGAACCCCTTGACTACTGGGTGTGCAGGCTTGACCTGTGGCCTGAGCTATCCCAGTTTGCGATAGAACTTCTGGCCTGCCCCGCTTCAAGTGTCCTGTCAGAAAGGACCTTCAGTGCAGCAGGAGGCATTGTCACTGACAAAAGAAGTCGCCTCGGTCAAAAAAGTATTGATTACCTCACCTTCATTAAGATGAATGAGGCATGGATCCCGAAGGGACTACAGAAAATACCACTCATATCCGGTGGGGCAGTAAATTGCACGGTGCAGACGCAGTGACCGTGGCGCGGATTCAAACAAAAGGGAGGGAGCCAGCATTTTTTTAACCATCTCCCCGTTCGAAAAATCTATTTAATAATTTGACCCCAGATTGGGGACGTAACAGGGATTAAACTGATTAGAATAGTACTACAGAAAATACCACTCATATCCGGTGGGGCAGTAAATTGCATGGTGCAGACGCAGTGACCGTGGCGTGGATTCAAACAAAGGGGAGGGAGCCAGCATTTTTTTAACCATCTCCCCGTTCGAAAAATCTATTTAATAAATTGACTCCAGATTGGGTACGTAACAGGGATTAAACTGATGAGAAGAGAGAACTACAGAAAATACCACTCATATCGGGTGGGGCAGTAAATTGCACGGCACAGACACAGTGACCGTGGATTCAAACAAAGGGGAGGGAGCCAGCGTTTTTTTAACCATCTCCCCGTTCAAAAAATCGATTCAATTCACCTTTCCGGGACCCTTGGTGTTTTACGTGGCTGGGTGGAGGAAGAAACCTTCAATGACATCAACGGGACATGGCTAGCTTGGTATCCAACCTTCAACAAATAGGGAGTTTGCGGTTGGGCAAATGGACTGTTTGCGGTGCATTAAAAGGGGAGTTTGGTCTGTCAATGTCTGTGAAGCGGGCGTAACCCTTACACTACCTGATCGATACAACATCATACCTGATCATATACACACACTGGACGTTTTAAACCATGTTGTTCAAAAAAAAATTGGATTGTTAGGTGATTTATGCCCTTTATGGATTAAAATTCAACTCTGCGTCAACTACATAATTTTCCATGGGAGTTTTGCCATGGATCCCCCTCCGGCATGCCACAGTCCAGGTGTTAGTCCCCTTGAAACAACTTTTCCATCACTACTGTGGCTAGAAAGAGTCCCTGTGGGTTTTAAAATTCGCCTGCCTATTGAAGTCTATGGCGGTTCGCCCGGTTCGCCCGTTCGCGAACATTTGCAGAAATTTGCGTTCGGCGTTCGCAAACGGAAAATTTTATGTTCGCGACATCACTATCCAGCTGTTGTAAAACTACAAATCCCATCATGCCCTGCTGTAGGCAGACTGGGCATACTGGGAGTTGTAGTTTTACAACAGCTGGAGAGCCGCAGTTTGCCCATCCCCGGCCTAGTGTAATAGCATCAGCGGCGTAGCTAAAGGCTCATGGGCCCTGGTGCAAGAGTTCAGCTTGGGCCCCCCTTCCCTCAAACCTTCGTGCTGCATGAGGCAAAAATTGAAACTGCACCCCCAGACCTCCATACCAAATTCTTAACCTAACCCCTTCTGTCCAGCCAGTGGTGTAACTTGCATACACTTTCTTTAATACCAGTGTCTTCTTTTGTGGCACAAGGGTCTTTGGGCCCCTCAGGCTCCTGGGCCCAGTAGCGACTGCTACCTCTGCACCCCCTATAGCTACGCCCCTGAATAGCATCATAAATCAAAAAGTCACCATATTGTTATTCTCCACAAAATGTACAATTTTATTGTATCTGATTGGGCCCCCGACCTCTGCCCCATGGCAAGTGCTATGACTCCTATGGCTACAGTTACGCCCAAGCCCATGTGTCAGATGATTATAAAAGATGGGTATAGTAATCCTGTTACGTACTAAGATAATGTCTATTAACTGACTTAGAAAGGAGGTAAACGGCAGCACATACCAGATTTAACTAACCACATAGGTCTGGAATGAATCAAATGTGAAGTAGTTAATGAGTTAGTGATGGCAACCCGCCATGCCGACAATACAAAACACTCCTCAAGTGCAGTCCTGGCACAGCTGGGCAGCATCAAAAGACATGTGAACATGTGTGCCTGCTGACGTCTATTGATACTGTCCAGGTGTCCCATGCTGGCAGTTGTGAAGAAGTCCAGGCACTTTAGAGAGCCCCATTGCCTGTATATGTATGTTTATATGCTTCTATATATGTGTATGCGTGTCTATATGTTTCTACTGTGGTGTTTGAATGTTTGTGAATACGTCAGAGTTTTCTATATTTCTGTATAAATTTGACATAAAACGGCATCAGGTTTTACACAGGTCCTAGAAGCAGATAAAGATAACCAAATCAGACAAATGAGTCAAAAATATTAGACTTGTAAGGAAATTGTGAACCTTTGCTTTCAATATCTGGTGTGCCCCCTTGTCCAACAAAACATTCCTGGTACTTTTTGGTTAGTTAGACGATTCCTCCATGAAAAAAAAAAATGCTTTCTCACATGAACCGCTCGCTTCAGGGCCTTCCACAACATTTCTATTGGATTAATGGACCACTGCCATCAAAAATGAAAAATCAGCCATCACTTGGTATTTATATGCATTCCCTACTTTTACTTTGTTTAGGATTTCTACTCCATTTTATTTCCGGTTGTTATGTATTTTATAACACAAAGGTAAAAAGTTCCATAGGCTGCGCTCACCTGATCAGTCTTGCGATGGAAGCACGGACTGTTCTTGGAAAAGGCACCAGTTAGGACTATGTAAAAATAAGACGGGATGTCCAGCTTTCAAAAAAGACGTAGTTCTTTATTTCAATATCACACAGAATAAAAAATCCAAAAATATGTAATATGAGCAAAGATCAATAATGCAGGATTAGATCATGTTTACGATTCAATCCCTCTGGAACTCGAGAACCCATGCGAAAGATCCAACAGGACTCCCTATTCAGGAGCTTTCGCTTGTAGTCCCCACCTCTTGCAGGAGGATTAACCCTTTCTAGGGCCTGAACTTGGAAACCTGCGGTATCACCCTGGTGAGAAACCGCGAAATGTAGACTAGCTGCTGAAACATTTCTCACTCTGGTGTATGGAATGTCTGAAAAGTGTTTGCAAATTCTTACTTTTAAGCTATTGTTTGTACATCCAACATATTGCAAACTGCATATGTATTTTATACTTTGCAGCGTCAAATCGCTGCCATCTCCATGACACCAAGGCTAGTTAAACTGTATAGCAATTACTTCTCAGTAGTGATGGACGAACATCTGCCGGGACGGTTCGCGAATGCTATCGCGCAAACGCAATCAAATGTTTGCGAACTGCAAGTTTGTGGCGGGTCCCATTCTTTTTAATGGCAGGCGAACCTGAAAAACCTTCAGCTCATATTTGCAGCCAAGAAATAATTACTAGAAGTGCACAAATAGTCCCACAGCATGTACAGCGACATACCAGATGTATTATACGAATTTGCGATCTCCATTCATTATTTTTTTCAATGCGAAATATCGGCAATATAATTTTCGTGTACGCGCATGCGCAAATGCACTATACAGTACCCAATTGCACTATAAAGAAAGTATATTGGTATATAACACCCCGCTTCAATCAGTTTTTTTGGGGGGGCGACTGGTATATCACACCAGTAGAAATTATTTGTTCAAATAACGCTTGTCCCTCTATATACCTGCAGTATCGCAGCAGAACCGCACACAACTGCCGCACAATACAAATGCACTGTAAAATACTTTCTAACATAGAAAGTATATTATAACATTGTGCAAGGAAGACAATCCATTATAATATACATAAAGATAAAACGTAACCTTTAATAATTTTACTATGAGGGTCCATTCACACGTCCATAAGTGTTTTGCGGATCCGCAAAATACGGACACCGGCAATGTGCATTCCGCAATTTGTGGACCGCACATCGCTGCCACTATAATAGAAAATGCCTAATCTTGTCTGCAATTGCGGACAAGAATAGGACATGGTCTATTTTTTTGCGGAAACGGAAGCACAGATGCGGATGTGGATCCGCAAATGCGGATGCGGACAGCACATTCCGGCCCTATTGAAAATGAATGGGTCTGCACCCGTTCCGTAAAATTGCGGAACGGGTGCGGACCCATTTTGCGGACGTGTGAATAGAAAAGATATCCCTTAAATGAAAATAAATTAAATTATTAAAGTTAAGCAAAAAGCATAGATGTGGTAGGCAATAACAAGTGCTCGGCGGCACTAAATCAGGTGCTCAGCAGCACCAAATCAGAAACCATATGTCCTACCACAATCTGGGGGTTCCAGTGCACATCCATGAATCCCGGAGGGAAAGCAAAAAACATCTATCCCTGGGCTAGATGATGATGTGGTATTGAAGGACAGGGTGGGCAAAGAACTGTCCCTGATATTGCCCTACAGGAGGGTGCTATTCTGGCCCTGATAGCCTAACCACAGACCACCCGCCCTGATAAGGGCGACCCCGTCCGGAACCTTACCCTATATAAAAATGGCCCTAGTAAGCCCTTAGCCCTTGACTTCCAGGTGATCACTATATAGATCTATGTGTTTTTGACTCATTATAAAAGTATATTATAAGTATATCGCACCCCTCTGTGTATCACACATATCGATAGCACACCTATACTAGTCCTTAAAATGACTTTTGTGGCCCTATTAGCTAGCGTTTGGTGTCCCTAACAGCCTGTCCCTGCTCCACACAGCAACTTCTCCCTACACTGGCAAGACTGAATGTAAAATGGCGGCCAGAGCAGGTTTATTTATAAGGTAGGGGGTATGTCCATGTGCTGAAATGTCTCAATTGGCTGTCCTGTACCACCTGATTGATGTGTCATGGGTTAAAGTTCTTCACAATGTAAAAGAATATGGCGGGCGCGAATTTCTCCATATGTTCGCATGTTCGGTGAATCGCAAACACGCAAAGTTCGCCGCGAAACGACCGCCGGGTGAACCACAAGGCCATCTCTACTTCTCAGTACTTAGAGGTCAGAGGGTGCACACAAATAAGCCCCTCCCACAGAGGTGAAAATGTTAACTGGTAGTTAGAAATTGACGCATCATGGAGCCTGAGAGACATAAACCTGAGGTAATTTTACAGCTTTACTTTATTGAAGCCCCATTAGTACTGGTATCCTGTTAGCTTACTGTGTATATTTCTTATGTTGACTGTAAAGGGGCTCAGTGTTATGCAAGCGGGTGTGGACCCACTGCACCAGTGACTGGCTATACCCTGGAGGGACGTGACTAATCAACTACCTGGTCTACCTGGTACAACTCCAGCGTAGTCGCCGGGTCAGTGGCAGCTGACCAGGGCGTCAGAGATACCTGTACAAGCACCAAGGGGAAAGACGCAGTCAGGAAGTGCAGGGTCAGGGCAGGCAGCGATCAAGCAAAGTCCATCAATGTCCAAGGTCAGAGGCAAGCGGCAAACAAGCAAAATACTTTAAATCGAGAAGCAGGGTCCGTTACACAGAAACTTCCAAACACCTTCACACAAGGGACTAGACTAGCTAGTGACCAAGATTGCTCAGGTGCCTTTCTGGGGCAGGAAATGGATTTAAATACTTCCGGCTACCAAGCCATAAGCTGGGGAAATAGGGGGCATATATGTGCTGCCTCACAAGGGAGGAGAGACACAGCTGTGCACGCCCTAACAAACAGTACAGGTCTCAAGCAGGAAGTAAGTTCTGGCACGGAGCACAGATACAACCCGGCTCCCCTGTGTAGGGCCAGCTGTGCAGGCACAGAGCACTGAGCTAACAATCAGGACAGCACTGCTCTGTTGTTATGGCAACACAGGCTTCAGCTGAGGCCTAGTAGGGGACAAGATAATGTCCCCTACTATACTCAATAATGGCATCATTCAGGTACATAAAACTTTGGGAGCATGTTCCCCTCCATGACTTTGACCAAAGGTGAGTTTTCAGTTTTTGTCTGGAGTGACTCTTTAAGGTCAGGACTTTGATTTGTCTGTTCAAAAACTTTAACTTTATTCTTCTTTAACCACACTTTGGTAGAACGACTTGTGAAATTAGGGTTCTTTTCTCTAGGGTTCTTGCTGCATGACATATGTTCTTTTGAGGTTCAACGTGTGGACAGACATCCTGACATTTTGCTTTATAATTTGCTAGTGTAATTCAGAATTAGTTGATTCCTCAGTGATGGTAAGTTATCCTGGTTCAGATACAGGAAAAGAGGATCAAACCATAACACTACCGCCACCGTGTATCACACATGGAATGATGTTTTTATGCTGAAATGTTCATTCTCATTTAATCCAAAAAGTTCTATTGTGGTTATCAGTCCACAAAACATTGTTCCAATAGCCTTCTTCCTTGTCCAGGTGATCTTTACAAACTGAAGACAGGCAGCTATGTTGTTTTTGGAGAGCATTGGCTTTCTCCTTGCAATCCTTCCATGCACACCATTGTTGCTCAGTATCCTCCTGATGGTGGACTCATAAACATTAACATTAGCTAATATCAGAAAGGCCTTTAGTTGCTTATTGGTTATCTGGGGTTTCTTTGTGACGTTGTGGACTGTTGCACTCTTTGCTCTTGGCATGACCTTTGTTGGTCGACCACTCCTGGGGAGGGTAATAATTGTTTTTAATTTTCTCCATTTGTACACAATCTAAATGTGGATTGGTGGAGTCCAAACTCTTTAGAGATTGTTTTATAACATTTTCCAGCCTGATGAACATCAACAACTCTTCTTCTGAGGTCCTCAGAAATCTCCTTTGTTCATGTCATGATACTGTACATTTCTACAAATGTGTTGTAAAGATCAGATTTTGATAGATCCCTGTTCACCCACTCACACCTGATAATCCCATTGATTGTAAACAGATGACTGTAATTTCATATTTAATTTATCTGCAAATCGTAACAGTTCACATACCTTCACATATATAGTTTTGCCACTCACAGACGTAATATTTGATAATTTTTCTCAATAAATAAATGACCAATATTTTTGACTCATTTGTTTGATTTAGTTACATTTGTTTACCTTTAATTATCTAGTATAAATCCTTGTCATTGTGTCTGCTCCATACAACACAACAGATGCCATTGACTACAATAGAGCCAATACATAATAGTATATTTTGGATCCTGCTTTTTTAACTCAGAAATGTAGGATGCATGCATGAAAGACTCTTCTCTCTGCTGTTATTGATGGAACCCTTCACAGTGGTCAAAAATAGCCTCCAAAACAGATGTAAATCAACCCTAATTGGTATAAAATGGCATTTTATGTATTTAGGCTTGTATTAGTATGAGATCATTTGTTATAAATTGTTTAGTGATTGCACTTGTAACAGCAGCAACTAGTACCTTGAGGCTAGGTTCACATGGCAAAATCAGCTGCATACAATTCAGTAGCAGATCATTAGCAGTTTACTATCTGAGAACAGGTCATTTTTAGTAGAAGATTGCTGATTTGGTGACGGTTTTAGAGGAGTTTTCACAAGAATATTAGAAGACTATTTGGTTAAGGTTTTCCTGCTTCCCCATTAACTTCTATGAAATCCACAAACAAATCTGCTTTGAAGAAGTAATGTCACTTCAACAAGTATTTTTCAAATCAGCTACTGAAAAAAATCACAACCACTTTACACCGTGTGCACAAGTTGGAGTTTGTAACATTAAAGTCAATGCGGAAACTGTTGGTGAGTTTGATTGTGGATTTAGCAGCCAAAAACGCTGGTACAACTGAACCTGGTTGTTCGGGCGGTGCATATCTGCTTACTGATGGGTGTTAAAGGAAACCTGTCATGTGGATATTTGATTATAATCTAACTAATTATATACAATCATTAACTACTAAAAAGTACCTTAGATGTATTCACTTACTGGTGTGACAGATGGTTACCTCATAATATACACACAAATATGCCGCATGCTAATTTGAGTCCAGCGTGATGTCATGGAGTCTAGCGTATATTTAATTCAGAGCTATAGCCACTCCCCTGCCCATCTGCTGCTGGTTCATATGGAAACAAACTGTCATTCAGCAGCAGGTGGGCGGGGAGAGTCAGGAGCTCATGAATATTCATGACTCATCATTATCAGCTGGAGCTTTTCAATACAAGATGTTGGCAGATTGACTGGGTCAATTAAAGAAAGTGACCCAGCATTGTGCTAAGAGAATCAGTCACTTATTTATGTTGCCCTTAGTTAGGACACCATAAAACTGGTGACAGGTTCCCTTTAAGCTGGTGCAGCAGATGAAAAAACTTCCATCATATTCAGCAAACTGAATTGGCTGCTTCTGGTGCTGCTGTATCTGCTACTTGCTTTACCGACAGTGCTGGCAGAGGTGATGGAGTAGTAAATTCAGGGGGAAGTAGAGAGGCACCCTGTGATCAAACATGTGGCAGACTGGCATCTGTTCAGTAAAAACTGTGGCAAGCTGGGTATAGAGCAGATCCTGGTAATACGCCAATTTTGGCTTCCTTTCATAAGCTGTTAAAAACTCCCACATTTCCCTCTTAAAACAAGGGTCTAAAAGCTTTGCTATCCATTAATATTTGTTTTGCCTTACACTAACAATGCAGTTGTCAGCATGTAAGAAACCAAGCATGCAGCTTGCCAGAATGCCCCAGAATCCTGTTGTTTTGGTCTCTGTCCCATGCTGTGATGGTTGGTCATGGCCGGCATCATCACTATAATGTGTGCTACAATAAGTGTCAGCCTCGTTCTGTAGCTGTGCCTGTGAAACCTTCATGCCCCTCTCCACCACCAACCTCTCCTCATCCTAGCTTCTCATACTCATCTTCTTTCTCCTGCATGCATCAACATCTATGTGGTTCCCCTGAAGCAACAGGGCAGTAAACAATATGTGAAAGCTACTCTTCACCATCCCTATATAAATATCACAGAGGTGACATCTTTGATGCCGCTGTTTTCCCTACTCACAAATCTGGTGGCCTCTTCGAAGAGCTTGAAGTAGGTAACACAAATCCCTGATGAGCTGCCTCTACCTGAGCTCAAAATAATATATACTGGCTGTAATTGCTGGTCCACATGACCATGGTGTGCATAGTGCCACATAGTGACAATTCCAAGGAGTGGCCTACATTTTATGCAAAATGATAATACAATGCAGGAATTGCTTTCTTTGAGAAATAATGGTGACAAGATATCCTCCATAGAGGCTGAGGCATGTCATCAGTTGCCTGAAGGCAGTGGAATCCACTAAGTAGTACAGCAGCAACTTGGCCACGTAGGAGTTCAGTAGGCTCACAAGCAGACTACTGATTGTATTGTTATTTCCTGACACACATTCTGTTATGGATGACTGACTATGAAGCCATGAATGAGGAAGATAAACAGAGCATGAGAATCAGCAGCTGAGGATGCTGATGATGAGGGTGACAATGACACTGTGCTGCTTGTGGATGTGGACGAACTACTAGAATTATGACAGAAAGAATGTGAACAGTCTTGCTCAAATTGCTAGCCAGTTCAGTTTTCCCACATGAGCATATGATGCCACTTCATGCGCTATAAAAAAAATCATAGAGGATCATTTACTATCTAGAAATACTCCTATATTACGCAAAGGTTATTATCTGCAATCTGCGACTTTTACCTGCTCACACCAGGTCTAAGAAAGTTGGCGTGGTGTGGGCGGAAAAGGGGATGGGCTGGGAGGCCCATCTCATTCATCATTGTCTACGCCTGTTTTAGGCATAGAAAATGGTCTAAATGTAAGACAGCAAGGAAGCTGTCTTAAATTTCATTTTCTAAAGGAACGGTCATGAAAGGTGGAATCTGATTGGTTGTTATGGGCAACTAAGCCAGTTCTACTTTATACCAGTTTGATAAATGACCCCCATAGTTCCTACAGTTGTGCCTGTACAGCCAACATCTAATTCTCTGACTGCAGAGCTTGCACACTATGATGATTTTCTCAGTCAGCAATGTAGTGAAAAATTCTCCCACAGGAGAAGCCTGCAAAGAGCCAGCTCTCAACATTTCTGCTACACCACCACCAATCAAACTTTGCAAAGGGTAAAATCCGTACAAAATGTCAATTTCCGCACCTAAGAAAAAAGCAAAGATAGAGGTTGTCATTTACGGGAACCGCCCTGTCAAGTGACCCAGGTGCGACTGCCATGGGTCGATCTATTTCATGCACTCAATCTCTCACACCCCTACACACAGGCCTCAGATTGAACCTAGATCATACCCCGAAACAGCCTTTCATGCACCCCAGCACGATGCCACCATCTATGACATTTAAATTAATATACCAATTAATTAGGGGCTCATAGAAAACCCAACACCTGCCCTAGCCCAGCAACTCAATCTATTTTTAGCCAACTCAGCCACCAATTTTGGCGGGAAATTTCCCGCCAAAACCAGCCATATTCACCACTATAATGATTATAATCCCATGTGGATCCCTCCATATGGGACTTTGGGATTGTAACATTCAGCGCACAAGGCAAAACCATTAAATATGTGCTTTAATGTATTAAAAAGGTACAGTACTTAGCTACAAAAATGTAAAGAAATAAGAGACATACATAAACGTGCACAAAACAGTTATAAAAATAAAAGGATAAAAACAGAAAGGTTCTTCATGCTCAACGAAATGTGAGATCAGAGTCTGTTCTGGTGCTGGGGACAGGAGTACGAGGAACACAACCCAATTTTGATTGGAACCCAAAATTGTGTAATGAAAATTCCCAATAGTTCATTTTTATCCCCATTCGGCAAAGGGTGGAGCTGAGAGGGGTCTCCCTTCCATTCTCGTCCTAGCCTTTTGGGAAGGTCCTCAATACCTGTGCGTGTTCCACCTCTCTCACTCAGCAGGCAAACATAAAATATCAATAAAACATGTCTTCCCATCCACAGTGATTTATATCTGAGGCCCAACATGTTTTAAAAACATGTCGATAGTTCTAATACCAAATATAACCAGTGTAGGGGTCCCAGAAGGTGAGATACTCATTATGTGGGAATGCTGGCTGTCAGGGGTGGGATGGACTGCCTGTGATGCCCACATTATTCTGAATGCAATTATTACAATGATTAGTAGGTGAGTTGTACCAGAGATGTGTTATAGCTTATGATATATTTTCTTCATCTTCTGCTAGTCCATCTGAAAAGCTTTTGGACCCCTGCGGTGGAAGGTACCATTCTGTCTGAGTGTATGTATTTCCAGGAAACATCTTCATTACCACGTGCAAAAGGCCAGTTTTTTAACACTCAAGTGATAAACTGATTTCCTCCAAAGGGAATGCATATTCCACATGCAGGCCTAGACTGAACGGCAACGTGGAAACTATATCTTAGAATAGTGAAGTATAGTATATGCAATCACACAATATATACAGAAAGAGGCCTCTATTTATCACAGAGCTCATGCACACAACCGTTTTTTTTCCCATGTTCGTTCCATTTCACTTCAATCTCCCCCCCCAAAAAAAAAACGGAAATGTATGCATTCCATGTTCGCATGGGCGTTCCACAAAAAAATGTAACATGTCCTACTATCGTCCATATTGCAGACAAGGATAGTACTTTTCTATTATGAGCTGGCCCTTTGCAAACCGCAAAACATCCAACAGTCGTGTGCATCAGCCCTTAGGGATAGTTAGCATCACTGTAATTTTTCTAATCTTCTGATCTGTCAGAAAAACAGAAAAAACAAAAACAAACGGATCCTGTGCATCAGTACTGCATGCAGGACTTTTTTTTCCCGTCTAAAAAAACTAACTCTGATGGAAATGGCTCAAACGGATGCCAAATGTGCATTACTGATGCACAGGATCTGTCTTTTGTTTATTTTATTTTTTTATTTTTTTCTGTTCTTATGACAGAAGAACGGAAAAATAATGGTGATGTGAACTCAGTCTTACATGAAGTTTGTGAAATTTCACTACATTACACTATAGTTTAGCAACACAAAAATCCATGAGGGAAAACTGCATGTAACATTGTGTATAGGTAGCGTTAGTGTGCATGCACACGGTGACAGGTCTGTGCGGCGCATTGCTTAATGATCTGTCACTTACCAGTAGGAGGAGCTCCCGGCCGGTCACAGACAGCGCAGCAGGTAAGTATGATGCTTCTAATATTGCTAAGTAACCATGGCAACCAGGACTGCAGTAGCGTCCTGGTTGCCATGGTTACCGATCGGAGCCCCAGCGATTAAACTGGGACTCCGATCGGAACTCTCCGCTGCCACCAATGATCGGGGGGGGGGGGGGGGGGGGGGGGGGGGGAAGAGGCCGCACACTGGCCACCAATGATATTAATACAATAGAGGGGGGCCGGGGGGGGGCGCACACTGGCCACCAATAATAATACAATAGAGGGAGGGAGGGGGCCGCACACTGGCTACCAATGATAATACAATAAAGGGAGGGAGAGGGGGCCGCACTGGCCACCAATGATATTAATACAATAGAGGGAGGGGGTGCCGGGGGGGGCCGCACTGGCCACCAATGAAATTAAAACTGGGGAGGGAGGGGGGTCTGCCCCCTGCTGCCTGGCAGCCCCTGATCTCTTACAGGGGGCTATGATACGCACAATTAACCCCTTCAGGTGCGGCACCTGAGGGGTTAATTGTGCGGATCACAGCCCCCTGCCAGGCAGCAGGGGGCAGTCATGTACACAGTTCGTAGTATGGGAATGACTCTGTGTTAGAATATACTGTCGGATTTGAGTTTTCACGAAGTGAAAACTCAGCTCTGAAAAAGCTTTTATGCAGACGGATCTTCGGATCCGTCTGTATGAAAGTAGCTTACGGCCACGGACCACGGACACGGATGCCAATCTTGTGTGCATCCGTGTTTTTCACAGACCCATTGACTTGAATGGGTCCGTGAACCGTTGTCCGTCAAAAAAATAGGACAGGTCATATTTTTTTGACGACAGGATACACGGATGACGGAGGCGGATGACAAACGGTGCATTTTCCGAGTTTTCAACGGACCCATTGAAAGTCAATGGGTCCGCAGAAAATCACGGAAAACGGAACAACGGCTACGGGTGCACACAACGGTCATGTGCATGAGGCCTAATACAGTACCAGGAAAGTCAATGAGATTTCACAAACCTCATGTAACTTTCCTTATATCTTAGGTGTGAAAAATGACCTGCCTTGTGGATTTTGTCATCTGTAGCATGTCAATTGTTGTTGCATTTTTGTTGTGTGGATTTCACCTTTTTCAATTGAAGGGTGAGATCTGCGGAAAATCCATATAAAATCCACATCAGCAGCTGAGGTGTGTACTATGAGGTTCTGCCTCAGGTGAGGTGTGTATTATGAGGTTCTGCTGCAGCTGAGGTGTGTATTATGATGTTCTGCAGCAACTGAGATGTGCATTATTAAGTTTGTGTGTATAACGTTCATGTGTACTGTATAACATTATTATGCATCAGCTAAGGGATGAATTATGAAGTTACTGGGAAGAGGGGAGGGTTATTGTCCATTCTGTTGTCCATTTTGAATTAAAGTATGCAATTGCTTCATGTGCCTACTGGAAGCTTCAGAACACAAACTATATATACGTTAGGAATATTTGGCTTTCGGGTGAAATTTATGGAAAACGTAAATTATATCATGAAAGTCGGGCATTTAAGTAGGAGCATGCAATGGTGATTTCCTGATCTCAAACAATTTATTGAAACAAAAGCCAATACCAGTGGTGGGTATACCCCCACAAAAAAATGTCAATGTCTCAATAACTTGTCATGTGGCCTCGAGCATCAATTACAGCTTGACAACGATGTATCATGCTGTTCACAAGTCAGCTTATTGTCTGCTGACTTGTAAACAGCAACATCCCACTGTTCTTGAAGGTTGGCCCTCAGGTCATTGAGGTTCTGGGGTACAGAGTTACAAGCCTCTACAGAGTGATTCAGCTGATCCCATAGGTTTTCAATAGGATTCAGGTCTGGAGAAAATGCAGGCCCTATGATGTGACCTCGATGTCCATGTGTTGTTCATGCAAAGGCACAATGACTGGATTAATGATGTTATTCAAGTAGTATGGGCTTGTCACTGTACCATTCACAAAGTGTATGGCAGTTCTGTATTGACTAGACACACCTGCCCACACTGTAACACCACCACCAAAGCCAAACAGTGGCTGATGCACAGCGCTCTCCAACACCATTGGCGGCAATTATTTTTGTTTGCGTGAATCGACTTTTATCAGTGAACAGCACTGAGGCCCACTGGTGTCTGGTCCAGCGTAGATGCTTCCTGGCCCATGCAAGACGATGATGACTGTGCCTGGTGGTTTGGTCAGGAACCCTTGCAAGTCATCTAGAACGCAGACCACAATGATGTAAATGGTTTTGAATGGTCTGACGTGACACTTGGGTGCATCTCACCTCCCTTAAATGTGCCTGGAGTTGTTTTGTCATTCATCATCCAGTTGCATGGGGCATTGTTCACAATGAAGCAGTCATCAGTGTGGGATGTGGCCAAAGGACATACATTTCTATGCCTTTCTGTGACTCCTTCAGTCTCTCTGTACCTCTGTTGCAACCTGCTGATGACACTCTGTGACACTCTAAGCTCAGCGGCCACTTCCGTCTGAGAGCATCCTGCTTGAAGACTTGCAATGGCGAGGTACTGTTGATCAATTGTTCGGTGTTTGCTTGGTCTCATGATGTCAAAATGTGAACAGCATGATGAGGAGGACTGTTTAAATACCAATTCTAATTGAACCAGCAAATTCATTGGGCGATTCATGGATCAAACACCTGTTGTGAATTTTGCCATTAAACTCCTTGTTAGAAAACAGCAAGTTGTGCAAAAAGTACTGAAACATTGAAAAGTTGGACATGTGCATTCAAAAGTTAAGAGAAGGTGACATTAAGTTCACCTGTAAAGGCTAGAGTGTATTTTAGGTTTATCCAGAAATTTTACCCACAAGCCAAATATATTTAAATATATATATACAGTCAGGTCCATAAATATTGGGACATCAGCACAATTCTAAATCTTTTGGCTCTATACACCACCACAATGGATTTGAAATGAAACAAACAAGATGTGCTTTAACTGCAGACTGTCAGCTTTAATTTGAGAGTATTTACATCCAAATCAGGTGAACGGTGCAGGAATTACAACAGTTTTCATATGTGCCTCCCACTTGTTAAGGGGCCAAAAGTAATGGGACAGAATAATAATCATAAATCAAACTTTCACTTTTTAATACTTGGTTGCAAATCCTTTGCAGTCAATTACAGCCTGAAGTCTGGAACGCATAGACATCACCAGACTCTGGGTTTCATCCCTGGTGATGCTGTGCCAGGCCTCTACTGCAACTGTCTTCAGTTCCTGCTTGTTCTTGGGGCATTTTCGCTTCAGTTTTGTCTTCAGCAAGTGAAATGCATGCTCAATCAGATTCAGGTCAGGTGATTGACTTGGCAATTGCATAACATTCCACTTCTTTCCCTTAAAAAACTCTTTGGTTGCTTTTGCAGTATGCTTTGGGTCATTGTCCATCTGCATTGTGAAGCGCCGTCCAATAAGTTCTGAAGCATTTGGCTGAATATGAGCAGATAATATTGCCCGAAACACTTCAGAATTCATCCTGCTGCTTTTGTCAGCAGTCACATCATCAATAAATACAAGAGAACCAGTTCCATTGGCAGCCATACATGCCCACGCCATGACACTACCACCACCATGCTTCACTGATGAGGTGGTATGCTTAGGATCATAAGCAGTTTCTTTCCTTCTCCATACTCTTCTCTTCCCATAACTCTAGTACAAGTTGATCTTGGTCTCATCTGTCCATAGGATGTTGTTCCAGAACTGTGAAGGCTTTTTTATGTCGTTTGGCAAACTCTAATCTGGCCTTCCTGTTTTTGAGGCTCACCAATGGTTTACATCTTGTGGTGAACCCTCTGTATTCACCCTGGTGAAGTCTTCTCTTGATTTTTGACTTTGACACACATACACCTACCTATTGGAGAGTGTTCTTGATCTGGCCAACTGTTGTGAAGGGTGTTTCCTTGACCAGGGAAAGAATTCTTCGGTCATCCACCACAGTTGTTTTCCATGGTCTTCCGGGTCTTTTGGTGTTGCTGAGCTCACCGGTGTGTTCCTTCTTTTTAAGAATGTTCCAAACAGTTGTTTTGGCCACGCCTAATGTTTTTGCTATCTCTCTGATGGGTTTGTTTTGTTTTTTCAGCCTAATGATGACTTGCTTCACTGATAGTGACAGCTCTTTAGATCTCATCTTGAGAGTTGACAGCAACAGATTCCAAATGCAAATAGCACACTTGAAATGAACTCTGGACCTTTTATCTGCTCATTGTAATTGGGATAATGAGGGAATAACACACACCGGGCCATGGAACAGCTGAGAAGCCAGTTGTCCCATTACTTTTGGTTCCTTAACAAGTGGGAGGCACATATGCAAACAGTTGTAATTCCTACACCGTTCACCTGATTTGGATGTAAATACCCTAAAATTAAAGCTGACAGTCTGCAGTTAAAGCACATCTTGTTCGTTTCATTTCAAATCCATTGTGGTGGTGCATAGAGACAAAAATGTTAGAATTGTGTTGATGTCCCAATATTTATGAACCTGACTGTATATGTATATATATATATATATATATATATATATATATATATAACCATTCCGTTCCGTTTTTTGGTTATATGTATATTATAGAGGACTAGGCATCCTCTTTGGAATTTAGCACTCCCCGCCCATCCCCCACCCCTTGGTGTTTTTAATCAGAGTAACAATGGAGTTGGACCCTCCGTGTTAGAGTAGGTCCCACCTGATAAAAAGCTACCTTGTCATCTGGTAGGTGGGCCCGACATATTTTTGATCAATAATATGCGCTAAGAGCTTCTTCACTGCTTATCAGTAAGTATTGGCGTCATGTATTTGACCCTGTTCACACATTCACCTGTTCCCTCAGTCTTAGTGCATTTAGTGGTGTGCTGCTACTTTATTTGTTTGCTGTATTATTGCCGGGTAGCTTGCACCTGCGATTTGTCTCTGGAGGTGCTGTTCCGTTTTTTGATTATATGTATATTATAGAGGACTAGGCATCCTCTTTGGAACTTAGCACTCCCTGCCCATCCCCCACCCCTTGGTGTTTTTAATCAGAAAAACAATGGAGCTGGACCCTCCGTTTTAGAGTAGGTCCCACCTGATAAGAAGCTACCTTGTCGTCTGTTAGGTGGGCCCGACATATGTTTGATCAATAATATGCGCTAAGAGCTTCTTCACTGCTTATCAGTAAGTATTGGCGTCATGTATTTGACCCTGCTCACACATTCGCCTGTTCCCTCCTCAGTCTTAGTGCATTTAGTGGTGTGCTGCTACTTTATTTGTTTGCTGATATATATATATATATATATATATATATATATATATATATATATTATACTATTAAATAGGGTGTACTTGAGTGAATTGATGAGTAAGGAGTGAATTGATTCTACATGAATCAAATTTGTTTCAAATTTCCCAAAATATTTTACAGATCAGAAGATAGAGAATAAGGCATCTTCTACTAAAATGGATACATTTTGGACATTTATTTTAACATATTAAGGACCCAGGACGAGAATGCTCATCCTAAAGGGCTGGTACTTAGTGCCCCAGGACGAGCATTCTCGTCCTGTGGTCCTTCCTCTCCCCCCCCCCCCCCCCCCGCATGCGGTGCCACGATCAGCGGCAGAGATCCGGCTGTTACTGACATCCACCAGCATCGGTGATAATGCCGTTGCCTGTGGATTAACCCCTCATATGCCGAGGTCAGCGCTGACCGTGGCATATGGGAGGTTTGCGCTCCCTCACCTCATCCATCCGGTCCCAGCTGTGCTGCGGGGACTCGATGATTGCCATGGCAGCCCCAAGCCATTCCAACATGTCTCCTAGGCAACTGTTAGTGTATTACAGTGTAAGACACTAACAGTTCAATACAGCACAAAATTAGTATTTTGCTGCATTGAAACAGGGATCAGACCCTGTAATGTTGAAGTCCCAGAGTGGGACAAATAATAAAGTGAAAAAAAAAAGTAAAAAAAAAAAGGTTTTACAAAAAGAAATTAAAAGTTTCAAGTAAAAAGAAAAAAGCGCCCTTTAGACAGTCTCCCAAAAAAAAAAAAAAATATGGCTTTTAGAATATGGACACACTAAAACATGATTTTTTGTTTAAAAAATGCTGTTATTGTGTAAAACTTAAATAAATAAAAAAAGGTATACATATTAGGTATTGCCGCGTCCATAAGAATCTGCTGTATAAAAATATCACATGACCTAACCCCTCAGGGGACGCTGTAAAAAGATTTGTAAAAAAAAGTGTCACCTTTATCACAAAAAGTGTAATACCAAGCGATCAAAAAGTCATATGCACCCTAACATAGTATCAAACCGTCATGTCATACTGAAAAAAGTTAACTATGGCTTTCAGAATATGGAGACTTAAAAAAATCATTTTTAAAAAAAAAATGCTTTATTATGTAAAACTGAAACAAACAAATAAAAAAAGTAGTCATATTTGGCATTGTCACATCCGTAACAACCTCTTCTATAAAAATACCACATGATCTAACCTGTTAGATGAACACTGTAAATAACAAAAAATAAAAACGGTGCCAAAACAGCTATTTTTTGTTACCTTGCCGCACAAAAAGTGTAATATAATGCAACCAAAAATCATATGTACCCTAAAATAGTACCAACAAAACTGCCACCTTATCCCGTAGTCTCTAGAGTTGAGCGAACACCTGGATGTTCGGGTTCGAGAAGTTCGGCCGAACTTCCCGGAAATGTTCGGGTTCGGGATCCGAACCCGACCCGAACTTCGTCCCGAACCCGAACCCCATTGAAGTCAATGGGGACCCGAACTTTTCGGCACTAAAAAGGCTGTAAAACAGCCCAGGAAAGAGCTAGAGGGCTGCAAAAGGCAGCAACATGTAGGTAAATCCCCTGCAAACAAATGTGGATAGGGAAATTAATTAAAATAAAAATAAAAAAATAAAAAATTAACCAATATCAATTGGACAGAGGTCCCATAGCAGAGAATCTGGCTTCACGTCAGCAGAGAATCAGTCTCTTCATGCCATAGCAGAGAATCTGGCTTCATGTCAGCAGAGAATCAGTCTTCATGTCATAGCAGAGAATCAGGCTTCACGTCACCCACCACTGGAACAGGCCACTGTCACATATTTAGGCCCCGGCACCCAGACAGAGGAGAGAGGTCCCGTAACAGAGAATCTGGCTTCATGTCAGCACAGAATCAGTCTTCATGTCATAGCAGAGAATCAGGCTTCACGTCACCCACCACTGGAACAGGCCACTGTCACATATATAGGCCCAGGCACCCAGGCACAGGAGAGAGGTCCCGTAACAGAGAATCTGGCTTCATGTCAGCAGAGAATCAGTCTTCATGTCATAGCAGAGAATCAGGCTTCACGTCACCCACCACTGGAACAGGCCACTGTCACATATTTAGGCCCAGGCACCCAGGCAGAGGAGAGAGGTCCCGTAACAGAGAATCTGGCTTCATGTCAGCAGAGAATCAGTCTTCATGTCATAGCAGAGAATCAGGCTTCATGTCACCCACCACTGGAACAGGCCACTGTCAGATATTTTTAGGCCCCGGCACCCAGACAGAGGAGAGGTTCATTCAACTTTGGGTTGCCCCGCAATATAATGGTAAAATGAAAATAAAAATAGGATTGAATGAGGAAGTGCCCTGGAGTACAATAATATATGGTTAAGGGGAGGTAGTTAATGTCTAATCTGCACAAGGGATGGACAGGTCCTGTGGGATCCATGCCTGGTTCATTTTTATGAACGTCAGCTTGTCCACATTGGCTGTAGACAGGCGGCTGCGTTTGTCTGTAATGACGCCCCCTGCCATGCTGAATACACGTTCAGACAAAACGCTGGCCGCCGGGCAGGCCAGCACCTCCAAGGCATAAAAGGCTAGCTCTGGCCACGTAGACAATTTGGAGAGCCAGAAGTTGAATGGGGCCGAACAATCAGTCAGTACGTGGAGGGGTGTGCACAGGTACTGTTCCACCATGTTATTGAAATGTTGCCTCCTGCTAACACGTTCCGTATCAGGTGGTGGTGCAGTTAGCTGTGGCGTGGTGACAAAACTTTTCCACATCTCTGCCATGCTAACCCTACCCTCAGAGGAGCTGGCCGTGACACAGCTGCGTTGGCGACCTCTTGCTCCTCCTCTGCCTTCGCCTTGGGCTTCCACTTGTTCCCCTGTGACATTTGGGAATGCTCTCAGTAGCGCGTCTACTAACGTGCACTTGTACTCGCGCATCTTACTATCACGCTCCAGTGCAGGAAGTAAGGTGGGCACATTGTCTTTGAACCGTGGATCCAGCAGGGTGGCAACCCAGTAGTCCGCACACGTTAAAATGTGGGAAACTCTGCTGTCGTTGCGCAGGCACTGCAGCATGTAGTCGCTCATGTGTGCCAGGCTGCCCAGAGGTAAGGACAAGCTGTCCTCTGTGGGAGGCGTATCGTCATCGTCCTGCGTTTCCCCCCAGCCACGCACCAGTGATGGGCCCGAGCTTCGTTGGGTGCCACCCCGCTGTGAACATGCTTCATCCTCATCCTCCTCCACCTCCTCCTCATCCTCGTCCTCCTCGTCCTCCAGTAGTGGGCCCTGGCTGGCCACATTTGTACCCGGCCTCTGCTGTTGCAAAAAACCTCCCTCTGAGTCACTTTGAAGAGACTGGCCTGAAAGTGCTAAAAATGACCCCTCTTCCTCCTCCTCCTCCTGGGTCACCTCCTCTTCCATCATCGCCCTAAGTGTTTTCTCAAGGAGACATCGAAGTGGTATTGTAACGCTGATAACGGCGTCATCGCCACTGGCCATGTTGGTGGAGTACTCGAAACAGCGCAACAGGGCACACAGGTCTCGCATGGAGGCCCAGTCATTGGTGGTGAAGTGGTGCTGTTCCGCAGTGCGACTGACCCGTGCGTGCTGCAGCTGAAACTCCACTATGGCCTGCTGCTGCTCGCACAGTCTGTCCAGCATGTGCAAGGTGGAGTTCCACCTGGTGGGCACGTCGCATATGAGGCGGTGAGCGGGAAGGCCGAAGTTACGCTGTAGCGCAGACAGGCGAGCAGCGGCAGGATGTGAACGCCGGAAGCGCGAACAGACGGCCCGCACTTTATGCAGCAGCTGGGACATGTCGGGGTAGTTGCGAATGAACTTCTGCACCAACAAATTCAGCACATGCGCCAGGCAAGGGATGTGCGTCAAATCGGCTAGTCCCAGAGCTGCAACGAGATTTCGCCCATTATCGCACACCACCAGGCCGGGCTTGAGGCTCACCGGCAGCAACCACTCGTCGGTCTGTTGTTCTATACCCCGCCACAACTCCTGTGCGGTGTGAGGCCTGTCCCCCAAACATATGAGTTTCAGAATGGCCTGCTGACGTTTACCCCGGGCTGTGCTGAAGTTGGTGGTGAAGGTGTGTGGCTGACTGGATGAGCAGGTGGAAGAAGAGGAGGAGGAACCTGAGTAGGAGGAGGAGGAGACAGGAGGCAAAGAATGTTGCCCTGCGATCCTTGGCGGCGGAAGGACGTGCGCCAAACAGCTCTCCGCCTGGGGCCTAGCCGCCACTACATTTACCCAGTGTGCAGTTAGGGAGATATAGCGTCCCTGGCCGTGCTTACTGCTCCACGTATCTGTGGTTAGGTGGACCTTGCCACAGATGGCGTTGCGCAGTGCACACTTGATTTTATCGGATACTTGGTTGTGCAGGGAAGGCACGGCTCTCTTGGAGAAGTAGTTCCGGCTGGGAACAACATACTGTGGGACAGCAAGCGACATGAGCTGTTTGAAGCTGTCTGTGTCCACCAGCCTAAATGACAGCATTTCATAGGCCAGTAGTTTAGAAATGCTGGCATTCAGGGCCAGGGATCGAGGGTGGCTAGGTGGGAATTTACGCTTTCTCTGAGATGGAGAGCTGAACGCTGCCATGTGACATGGTTGAGATGCTTGGTGACGCAGGTGGTGGTGTTGGTGGTACATCCCATGTTTGCTGGACGGCAGGTGCCAACGTTCCTCCAGAGGCGGAGGAAGAGGCCGAGGCGGCGGCAGCAGCAGAAGAGGCCGAGGCGGCAGCAGCAGAAGAGGTAGCAGGGGGAGCCTGAGTGACTTCCTTGTTTTTAAGGTGTTTACTCCACTGCAGTTCATGCTTTGCATGCAGGTGCCTGGTCATGCAGGTTGTGCTAAGGTTCAGAACGTTAATGCCTCGCTCCAGGCTCTGATGGCACAGCGTGCAAACTACTCGGGTCTTGTCGTCAGCACATTGTTTGAAGAAGTGCCATGCCAGGGAACTCCTTGAAGCTGCCTTTGGGGTGCTCGGTCCCAGATGGCGGCGGTCAGTAGCAGGCGGAGTCTCTTGGCGGCGGGTGTTCTGCTTTTGCCCACTGCTCCCTCTTTGGCTACGCTGTTGGCTCGGTCTCACCACTGCCTCTTCCTCCGAACTGTGAAAGTCAGTGGCACGACCTTCATTCCATGTGGGGTCTAGGACCTCATCGTCCCCTGCATTGTCTTCCACCCAGTCTTGACCCCTGACCTCCTGTTCAGTCTGCACACTGCAGAAAGACGCAGCAGTTGGCACCTGTGTTTCGTCATCATCAGAGACGTGCTGAGGTGGTATTCCCATGTCCTCATCATCAGGAAACATAAGTGGTTGTGCGTTAGTGCATTCTATCTCTTCCACCCCTGGGGAAGGGCTAGGTGGATGCCCTTGGGAAACCCTGGCAGCAGAGTCTTCAAACAGCATAAGAGACTGCTGCATAACTTGAGGCTCAGACAGTTTCCCTGATATGCATGGGGGTGATGTGACAGACTGATGGGCTTGGTTTTCATGCGCCATCTGTGCGCTTTCTGCAGAAGACTGGGTGGGAGATAATGTGAACGTGCTGGATGCACTGTCGGCCACCCAATTGACTAATGCCTGTACCTGCTCAGGCCTTACCATCCTTAGAACGGCATTGGGCCCCACCAAATAAATTCTGGCGGCTACTGGGACCTGAGGTAGTTGGTACACTAGGACGTGTGGCTGTGGCAGAACGGCCACGTCCTCTCCCAGCACCAGAGGGTCCACTAACACCACCACGACCATGTCCACGTCCGCGTCCCTTACTAGATGTTTTCCTCATTGGTACCGTTCACCACAATAAGAAAAATATTATTCGGGCCAATGTATTGAATTAAAATTCAGGCCTTTTTTTACAGACACCCAACACTGTCTGGCTATCTATTTAGGTACCGTATTACACTAATACAGGCACACCAGTAATGACAGATTTAGCTGAATATAAATGTGAGGCCTATTTTTTAGGCGCTGTGTGACAGGTATACGTTTAATCACAGAATTAGACTTGGATCTGCACTGTAGCGTGTGTGTTAAGTTTTTCAGAATGACCCTATCAGCACCTTGAATCTAACATACTTTTTTAGGGATAGATTTAAAGTATGTCTGATACAGCAGAAACCACTAATTTTGAGAATTGCAAATTTGGGAATTGTTTTTCAACCCAGAACAAAAACTGTGCTTTTACGGTCACTAAAAATAACTTGACCAGCTAAAACAGTACTGATTTGGATGAATATAAATGTGAGGCCTATTTTTTTGGCGCTGTGTGACAAGTATACGTTTAATCACTGAATTAGACTTGTATCTGCACTGTAGCGTGTGTGTTAAGTTTTTCAGAATGACCCTATCAGCACCCTGAATCTAATATACCCTTTTAGGGATAGATTTAAAGTAGGTCTGATACAGCAGAAACCACTAACTTTGAGAATTGCAAATTTGGGAATTGTTTTTCAACCCAGAACAAAAACTGTGCTTTTACGGTCACTAAAAATAACTTGACCAGCTAAAACAGTACTGATTTGGATGAATATAAATGTGAGGCCTATTTTTTAGGCGCTGTGTGACAAGTATACGTTTAATCACAGAATTAGACTTGTATCTGCACTGTAGCGTGTGTGTTAAGTTTTTCAGAATGACCCTATCAGCACCTTGAATCTATTATACCCTTTTAGGGATAGATTTAAAGTAGGTCTGATACAGCAGAAATCACAAATTTTGAGAATTGCAAATTTGGGAATTGTTTTTCAACCCAGAACAAAAACTGTGCTTTGACGGTCACTAAAAATAACTGGACCAGCTAAAACAGTACAGATTTGGATGAATATAAATGTCAGGCCTATTTTTTAGGCGCTGGGTGACAGGCTCAACTTCTCAACTTGCCCCTGATGTAGTATATGACCAAAAAATAACCACACTATTGATGGTTAAATGCACTTGATGAAAGCTTGACCCTGATGTAGGATATAGCAAAAAATAACCACACTATTGATGGTTAAATGCACTTGGGTGACACAGGCTCAGCCTGCACCTGATGTAGTATATGGCCAAAAGATAACCACACTATTGATGGTTAAATGCACTTGATGAAAGCTTGACCCTGATGTAGGATATAGCAAAAAATAACCACACTATTGATGGTTAAATGCACTTGGGTGACACAGGCTCAGCCTGCACCTGATGTAGGATATAGCAAAAAATAACCACACTATTGATGGTTAAATGCACTTGGTGGTAGCTTGTGCTGGCGCACCACAAGCCACAAAATGGCCGCCGATCACCCCAGAAAAAAGTGACTGAAAAACGCTCTGGGCAGCCTAAAAACACTGAGCAATTGAATAGAAGCAGTTCAATGATCCACAGCTGTAGATCGATCACTGAATGAAGTCTTTTGGAGGAGTTAATCTGCCTAATCTCGCCCTAACGTCGCAGCTGCAACCTCTCCCTACGCTTGTATCAGCAGAGTGACGTGCAGCGCTACGTGACCCAAGCTTATATAGAGGCTGGGTCACATGCTGCACTGGCCAATCACAGCCATGCCAATAGTAGGCATGGCTGTGATGGCCTCTTGGGGCAAGTAGTATGACGCTTGTTGATTGGCTGCTTTGCAGCCTTTCAAAAAGCGCCAAGAAAGCGCCGAACACCGAACCTGAACCCGGACTTTTACGAAAATGTTCGTGTTCGGGTCCGTGTCACGGACACCCCAAAATTCAGTACGAACCCGAACTATACAGTTCGGGTTCGCTCATCCCTAGTAGTCTCCAAAATGGGGTCTTTTTTGGAGTTTCTACTCTAGGGATGCATCAGGGGGTCTTTAAATATGACACGGCAGCTTAAAATAATTACACTGAAATCTGCCTTCCAAAAACCATATGGCGTTCCTTTCCTTCTGTACCCTGCCGTGTGCCCGTACAGCATTTTACGACTACATATGGGGTGTTTTTGTAAACTACAGAATCAGAGTAATAAATATTGAGTTGTGTTTGACTGATAACCCTTTCTTTGTTGCTGGAAAAAATGGATTAAAATGGAAAATCTGCCAAAAAAGTGAAATTCTGAAATTTCATCTCCATTTTTCATTAATTCTTGCGGATCACCTAAAGGGTTAACAAAGTTTGTAAAATGCGTTTTGAATACCTTGAGGGGTGTAGTTTATAAAATGGGGTAATTTTTGGGTGGTTTCTATTATGTAAGCCTTACAAAATTACTTCAGACCTGAACTGGTCCTTAAAAAGTGGGTTTTGGAAATTTTATGAAAAATTTCAAGATTTGCTTCTAAACTTCTAAGCCTTCTAACGTCCCCAGTTTTGAATACCTTGAGATGTGTAGTTTCTAAAATGGGATCACTTTTTTGGAGTTTTTACTCTAAGGGTGCATCAGGGGGTCTTCAAATGTGACAAGGCAGCTTAAAATTATTCCAGTGAAATCTGTCTTCCAAAAACCATATGGCATTCCTTTCCTTCTTCGCCCTGCCGTGTGGCTGTACAGCAGTTTACGACCACATATGGGGTGTTTCTGTAAACTACTGAATCAGAGTAATAAATATTGAGTTTTGTTTGGCTGTTAACCCTTGCTTTGTTACAGGAAAAAATGGAAAATCTGCCAAAAAAGTGAAATTCTAAAATGTAATCTCCATTTTCCATTAATTCTTGTGGATCACCTAAAGGTTTAACAAAGTTGGTAAAATCAGTTTTGAATACCTTGAGAGTTGTAGTTTCTAAAATGGGGTCACTTTTTTGGAGTTTCTACTCTAGGGGTGCATGAGGGGGTCTTCAAATGTGACACGGCAGCTTAAAATTATTCCAGTGAAATCTGCCTTCCAAAAACCCTATGGTGTTCCTTTTCTTCTGTGCCCTGCCGTGTGCCCGTACAGCAGTTTACGACCACATATGGGGTGTTTTTGTAAACTACAGAATCAGGGACATAAATATTGAGTTTTGTTTGGCTGTTAACCCTTGCTTTGTTACTGGAAAAAATGGATTAAAATGGAAAATCTGCCAAAAGATTTAAATTCTGAAATTTCATCTCCATTTTCCATTAATTCTTGTGGATCACCTAAAAGGTTAACAAAGTTTGTAAAATCAGTTTTGAATATCTTGAGATGTGTAGTTTCTAAAAGGGGGTAATTTTTTTGAGTTTCTACTCTAGGGGTGCATCAGGGGGTCTTCAAATGTGACAAAGCAGCTTAAAGTTATTTCAGTGAAATCTGCCTTCGAAAAACCATATGGCGTTCCTTTCCTTCTACACCCTGCCGTGTGCCCGTACAGCAGTTTACGACCAAATATGGGGTGTTTCTGTAAACTACAGAATCAGGGTAATAAATATTGAGTTCTGTTTGGCTGTTAACCCTTGCTTTGTTAGCAGAATTTTTTTTTATTAAAATGGAAAATCTGCCAAAAAAGTGAAATTATGAAATTTCATCTCCATTTTCCATTAATTCTTGTGGTAAACAAAGTTTGTAAAATCATTTTTAAATACCTTTCTAAAATGGGGTCATTTTTGGGTGGTTTCTGTTATGTAAGCCTCCAAAGTGACTTCAGACCTGAACTGGTCCTTAAAAAGTGGGTTTTAGAAATTTTATTAAAAATTTCAAGATTTGCTTCTAAACTTCTAAGCCTTCTAATGTCCCCAAAAAAATGTAAAGTAATAACTATTTTTGGAGTTATTACTATCTATTATAAAAGTTGAGAAAATGAAATTTGGAAATTTGGTACTTTTTCCAAATTTTTTGTAAATTTGGTATTTTTTATAAATAAAAATGAAATTTTTTGACTAAATTTTACCACTATCATGAAGTAAAATATGTGACGAGAAAACAATTTCATAATGGCCTGGATAAGTAAAAGCGTTTTAAAGTTATTACCACATAAAGTGACACATGTCAGATTTGCAAAAAATTGCCTGGTCCTTAAGGTGAAAAATGGCAAGGTCCTTAAGGTGTTAATTTAAGACAGTGCAGTGTGTTATTACATAGTTACATAATTAATATGGTTGAAAAATACATAAGTCCATCAAGTTCAACCAAGGTATAGGTGGAGATGAGCATTTTAGAAAAGGTGAGTGAGACCTAGACTTCCTCACATTTTCATAATCATTAATGTTGTTTCATTTTAAGAATTTATCTAAACCTTTTTTTTTAACTTTCCACTGTTTCTGCTGTGACCACATTCTGAGGCAGACTATTTCACATATTTACAGTAAAGCATTGATGCTTCTGGAGACTGAACTTTTTATTCTCCAGGTGGAGGTAGTGCCCACTTGTTTATTGAGGAGATTTTACATGGAACAGTTTTTTACCATATTTTTTCTATGGCCTTTTTATATATTTGTATAGGTTAATCATGCCCCCCCCCCCCCAGATGTCTTTTCTCAAGACTAAATAAATGTAATTCTTTTTAATTTTCCTCATAACGCCTATTAATAGACTCATAGACCCTAATCTGTTTAGTTACTCTCCTTTCTATGGACTGGAGCCCAGAATTGGACTGCATATTCCAGATAAGGCAGCACTAAAGCTTTTTTAACTGGTAATATTACTACTCTGTCCTGCGAATCCATGCCTCATTTAATACATGACAATATCCTGCTAGTGTTAGAAGCAGCTGATTAACTTTGCACAGTTATTTAATCTATGATCTACAAGGACACCCAAATCTTTCTCTACAAGTGACTTTACCAGTTTTACGTCCCCTAGGACAGGGGTCTGCAACCTTTAAGACATAAAGAGCCACTTGGACCCGTTTCCGAAGGAAAAAAAAAAACTGGGAGCCGCAAAACCATTGCGACATTTAAAACAAATATAACACTGCATATATTATTTCTTACCTTAATGCTATATACAGGATCGTGCAGTCAGCTGTCAATCTGAAGAAAAAAAGGACTTTTTCACTTAACAATGTAAAATATATTTTTGCAAATTAATAGCTAATTAAAATATTTAATTTACCTTTACCAGACCACCCCCAATCATGTGCCAGTAATACCAGACCCCCCCAATCATGTGCCAGTAATGCCAGACCCCCTCCAATCATGTGCCAGTAATACCAGACCCCCCAATCATGTGCCAGTAATACCAGACCCCCCTCCAATCATGTGCCAGTAATACCAAACCCCCCTCCAATCATGTGCCAGTAATACCAAACCCCCCTCCAATCATGTGCCAGTAATACCAGACCCCCCTCCAATCATGTGCCAGTAATACCAGACCCCCCTCCAATCATGTGCCAGTAATACCAGACCCCCCTCCAATCATGTGCCAGTAATACCAGACCCCCCTCCAATCATGTGCCAGTAATACCAGACCTCCCCAATCATGTGCCAGTAGTAATACCAGACCCCCCCAATCATGTGCCAGTAGTAATACCAGACCCCCCCCAATCATGTGCCAGTAGTAATACCAGACCCCCCCCCAATCATGTGCCAGTATAATACCATTATGTGCCAGACTGCCAGTTAAAAAAATAAATAATTAACACTTATACTTACCTCTTTGGAGCGATGCGATGCAGGCCTCTTCCGGCCTGTGTCCCGACTCCAGCACTGTACGGCTCTGATAGGCTGCCGGCCTAGTAGTGCCGGCAGCCTATCAGAGGAACAGGAAAGGGACACACCTCCCTGCCCTGCTCATCCGCACAGCCTTCCTTTTGTATCGCTGTCCTGAGGACGGCGATGCAAACAGATCACTATGGAGATGAGCGCTTTGCTTCCACAATGGAAGCGCTCATCTCAGTGCCTGCCCAGCCGCTGCCGCACAGTGCCTGCCCCGCCGCCGCCGCACACACACTGCTCATGCCGCACACACACTGCTCATGCCCATGCCAGAGCCGCGGCAAAGGTTCAAAAGAGCCGCATGCGGCTCCAGAGCCGCGGGTTGCTGACCACTGCCCTAGGACATACAGATGCAGCTGAGCTAAACTTGATAGTTAACGCTAGAGATGAGTGAAGTTTTAAAAAATTTGATTTGGACGCTTTGACAAATTTTGATTAGATTCAAATTAATTAGTGATGAAGCGCTTTAAAAATCAGCTATTTCATAGCTGCAAAGAGCCTGGCACCCTGGCCATGCTTCACCTTCAGATTCTACAAACGGCCAAGCTGGAGTGGCCCTGTGACTTGACAAAAAATTCCCACACCAGAGAGTATGGCATTTTCCCTCCAACACTGCATGCTGACTGCCTTCTGCCGCTGCCTCTATGCACCGCTAGTTGTTTCCGGACAGGTGGGCTCCTGAGTAGCAGACGGTCTACCAGAGGTACTTTTTGCTCCAGACCTCAAACGACTGCCACCCTGCAGAGTCAAGGCCACGATACAATCCTGCTGGCTCAGCCACTGTCTCAAGCGCAAGCTGGCACCCTCATCCCCTGATGATGATGATGATGATGAAGCCCTCTTTTTACCCGTCTCCCTCGTGCGATTGACTACATCATCATCCACTACTGTCTGCACATCACTAATGTCACCATCATCAGTCTCAGGGCCGGGTGCCTGCTCCCACACGACTCTCATCAACACTACTTGCCCACCTAAAGGAGGAAGCAGCAGAGCTCTCCTCCACCTCTTGGCTGGGCAGTAGCTGATAACTGTCCTCAATAGACTTGCCCTCACTGAAAAGCCCTACAGAGCCAACATCATACAATACTTTCCAAGCAGAAGGAACAGAAAATGAAAGAGGCAGGTTCAAAACAGGTACTGTAGGGGCACAAAGCTTGTTCCTGGGCCATGCCAGCTAAGCGTGTTAGCAGGCTTGATTAGACTGTAAAAAAACATATGTGCGCACCATAGGGTAATTCTGTGAGTACAAGAATGTGAGCAGTAATAAATTGCAAGGCTCACCTTACGTGGTTGTGCAAATGTAGGCACAACACTAATGAAGACTTATCAGGAGAACCTGGACGCCTGGAATTGGCGGTCTGCAGCCACGGGATCACAAAAGAACTTCTTGTTGGAGATGCCTGGAGTCCCCAAGAAGATAAATGGCATATAGAAAGCGGATACGTCCCACGGTGCAAAGAACCGTCAGCCAGTGACCAGCAGTTTTTTTGTACCTGATGAAGGGGAGTGATTCCTCGAAACGCGTTGTATCGCTGCAATAAAAAATCCTATTCCTGATCCAGGTCACTGGCTGACGGTTCTTTGCGCTGTGGGACATATCTGCTTTCTATAAACTAAGCGTGTTGTCAGATGAACCCACGACTACTGGCTGGAGGTGTCTGATGTCAGTTGAGATGATGTTGAAGACCGAGTCAACCATTTAAGGACAGATACATAACTCTACATTTATCCACACTGAAGCTCATTTGTCATGTTTATGCCCAAACATCAGAGTGTCCAAGTCAGCTTGTGGTTCATGGACATCTTCCATAGACTGCACAGTACAACATAGCTTTGTGTCATCTGCAGAAATAGAAACAGCACTATTAATCCCATCATAAATATCATTAATAAATTAAGTAAATAATAGAGGACCCAGTACTGATCCTTGGGGTAAACCACTTGTAACCAGGGACCATTCAGAATAGGAATCACTGACCACAAGACTCTGGACATTGTCCTCCAGCCAGTTTTCAATCCAAATACAAACTATACTTTCTAAGCCTATACTGTAGATTTTATTTTATCCATTAAATGTCAATATCAAATGCCTTTGCAAAATCCAGAAACACTACATCAACAGCTGCCCTTCTGTCCAGGCTTCTACACACCTCCTCATAAAAACAAATCAGATTAGTCTGACAACTTCTGTCCTTAGTATCCATTTACCCATAGAAATATATGTTGTTGTCACTTTGACATTATTAATGCTGTCTTAGTAACAAATTGTTTTTCAGGGATTGGAAACTGTCAAAGTGTCACAACTTTTTAGGGCAATCGGGTCATTTTCAATTTAGACCACATTTATTTGGACCAAATCAAATCTGATGACTGATTCAACCAAACTGGACCCAAAATGAATTTTGGGAAATTCGCTCATCTCTAACAATAAGCTGAAAAATTTAACTATTAACTGTTTAACTACATATATATTCTTTATGCACTATATTATTAATAGAGATGAGCGAATCGAAGCTGACGAAGTAGAATTCGATCCGAATTTTCTCCGCTTCGTGGTAACGAATCAAATTTTTTCCTAAAATGGCTCCTGCACGCAGGGCCAGCGCTTCCATATAGGCAAGGGGGCAATTGCCCCCGGGCCCCCGAGTCCTTAGGGGCCCCCAAGTCCACCACCCAACACTGGCCCGCAACTAACGGCAGGTCACAGGGATATTAACCAGTGGCTTACTGCCAACCGTGGAAGGGGGGGGGGAGGCAGAGTGCATGCAAGCAAGGGCCGGCTCCCAGCTAACATCACCCGCTATTCTCTGCTGCTGGACTGCATTTAGTTTTATTTTGGTGAAAGGGACAGCACAGTACCTTGCAGGGCTTGTTCCTTTCTCCAAAGTAAACTTCACAGACCGCAAGAGCAGACAGCCCCCCCCCCCCCTCCTCTCTGCAGTGTGATATTCCTTCATGTGTGAGGAGGGGGCGGAGCCAGAGGAGCCAAGGCAGCAGCAGGAGATAATGGAGACGCTGCACCTTCTGACCTCCTGTGTCACTGTGCCTCCAGTATAAAGTTCAGTCCCTCACTGGTCCTCCTACACAGCAGCAATGGGGTAAGTTACTGTGGGAGGGAAGTTAGAGTCCTGACACTGCTGCCCCTGCACATCTTGTGTCCCTGTTGTTCCAGCCCCTCACACACCTCTGCCCACTGACTATCTCACCTATACTTCATGCAGAGCAAGAAGTTATGTCTCCCAGTGACTCCCCCCCCCCCCATCAGTGGCATTTCAAATTTTCCCAATTTTCCCAGCCCTCATTCCCCTATGTATGATGTAATGTCTCTGGAGGTTATATCAGTCCTGGAGCATTATAAGAGGAGCGGCTGATATCAGTCACATATGATGTAATGTCTCTGGAGGTTATATCAGCGCTGGAGCGTTATAAGAGGAGTGGCTGATATCAGTCACATATGATGTAATGACTCTGGAGGTTATATCAGTCCTGGAGCATTATAGGAGGAGCGGCTGATATCAGTCACATATGATGTAATGTCTCTGGAGGTTATATCAGCTCTGGAGCGATATAAGAGGAGTTGCTGATATCAGTCACACATGATGTAATGTCTCTGGAGGTTATATCAGTCCTGGAGCGTTATAAGAGGAGTGGCTGATATCAGTCACATATGATGTAATGTATCTGGAGGTTATATCAGCTCTGGAGCGTTATAAGAGGAGTGGCTGATATCAGTCACATATGATGTAATGACTCTGGAGGTTATATCAGTGCTGGAGCATTATAAGAGGAGCAGCTGATATTAGTCACATATAATGTAATGTCTCTGGAGGTTATATCAGCTCTGGAGCGTTATAAGAGGAGCGGCTGATATCAGTCACATATGATGTAATGTCTCTGGAGGTTATATCAGTCCTGGAGCGTTATAAGAGGAGCGGCTGATATCAGTCACATATGATGTAAATGTCTCTGGACAGTGCACCGCCCCTATAATTTAACCCCCCAGGTGCCACGATCAATGCTGATCGCGGCACCTGTGAGTGAAGGCGGAGGAATGCGGTTTCTTCTAATAAAAAAAGATTTATCCATAACAGGTTATTTATGCATTGTATTTCTTTACTCATTAGCAAATGGGATTGGCAGCAGAGGAGCCAGGGCCAGGGGTTGGTAATGGGTGGAGTTAGGGGGCCCAATTCTGATTCTTGCTATGGGGCCCAATGATTTTTGTGTAAGCCCCTGAGATGAACGCTTCCGTTGTGAAAGCGTTCATCTCCACAGTCATCTGTACCCGCAGCCTATCAGAGGCCGATGCAGGCGGCGTGATGACGTCATTGCGCCGCCTGAGCTGTACAGTGCGGGACACAGGCCGGAAGAGGCCTGCATCGCTGTGTGATGGAGGTAAGTATAAGTGTTTTTTTTTAAATACTGTACTATCTGTTACTGCCACATGGGTGAGCGGGAGGCACTTGATACTGGCACATGGGGGTGGTGGTGGGGTTTGGCACTTGATACTGGCACATGGGGGGTTTGGCACTTGATACTGGCACATGGGGGGTTTGGCACTTGATACTGACACATGGGGGTTGGCACTTGATATTGGCATATGGGGGGTTTGGCACTTGATACTGGCACATGGGGGGGTTTGGCACTTGATACTGGCACATTGGGGTGGGGTTGGCACTTGATACTGGAACATTGGGGGGGGTTTGGCACTTGATACTGGCACATGGGGGGTTTGGCACTTGATACTGGCACATGGGGGGGTTTGGCACTTGATACTGGCACATGGGGGGGTTTGGCACTTGATACTGGCACATTGGGGTGGGGTTGGCACTTGATACTGGCACATGGGGGGGGTTGGCACTTGATACTGGCACATGGGGGGGTTTGGCACTTGATACTGGCACATGGGGGTTTGGCACTTGATACTGGCACATGGGGGGGGGTTTGGCACTTGATACTGGCACATGGGGGGGGGTTTGGCACTTGATACTGGCACATGGGGGGGTTTAGCACTTGATACTGGCACATGGGGGGGTTGGCACTTGATACTGGCACATGGGGGTGGGGTTGGCAATTGTTACTGGCACATGGTGGGGTTTGGCACTTGTTACTGGCACATGGGGGGGTTTGGCACTTGTTACTGTAATGACCGACATCACGCACAGGGAGGAAAAAGGGAAAGCCCTGCCCAAGGGAGAGGGAAAGGTGGTGACCCCTAACTCACCTTGCGGCTGGCACCTGACTGCCCTGACGTCCCTAGACGGGTTCCTCACCCGTGCGGCGATCACGTGCCTAAACCCTGGCTTTCCCTAAAATGAGCCCTAGATAGTGAACAGGCCGGTGGGATCGCTAGTCCGCACCACTGTCACTAAGAGGGAAACACCAGGGAGAGGACAGACAAAACAGACAAACACATACACCCAGGTGGGCGACCACAATAAACCACAAAGGTCCAACAGGGATCCGGAGGGTAGCGTTCTGGACCAACTACCAGAGAACGCAGCAACACAGCTCCAGAGGGTCAGAATAGATGTCCAGGCAGGAAGCTCTATATCTGATAACCAGAGAAGTGTGAGAGGTGAATATAAGGAGGTTTGGGAGTGCTGGACAAGGAACAGCTGAGGAGAAGGAGCTACGGATCCCTGAGTGAGCCAAAAGGGTTTGCAAAGCAAACCCAGAAAGCTACCATAAGGAAACAGCCCTATCTTACATAGAGCGTGCAGCCAACCGCTGTGACTTCCTGACCCCGGGTATAACGGAGTCAGGCGTGGTTCTTCACACCCTCGTGACAGTACCCCCCTCTCTACGAGGGGCCTCCGGACACTCAGGACCAGGTCTCTCAGGATGAGAGGCATGAAAAACCCGAACTAGCCTGTCGGCGTTTACCTCAGACGCAGGAACCCACATTCTTTTGTCGGGACCGTAACCTCTCCAATGCACCAGATATTGAAGAGAGCGGCGGACCCGACGAGAATTAACAATTTTGGATATCTGAAATTCTAGATTACCATCCACGACAACAGGAGGGGGTGGCAGCGGTGACGGTTCTAGAGGTGGAACATATTTTTTGAGTAACGACTTATGAAAAACATTATGGATTTTAAAAGTCTGAGGCAACTCCAGGCGAAAAGCCACGGGGTTGATGATGGCTACAATTTTGGGTACCCCGATCCGAAACAACATCGGAGGGGACCCCGTGAAGCTTCACGATTTCACTGACGAATACCTGAGCAAGAGTCTTAGCATTAGGTAGTGCGGGTAACGCAATGAAGTGTACCATTTTGCTAAACCTGTCCACCACTACCAAAATAACTGTTTTACCCGCAGACAAAGATAAGTCAGTGATAAAATCCATTGACAGATGTGTCCACGGTCTATTGGGAATGACGAGTGGTAATAGAGACCCTGCAGGACGTGTATGTGAAACCTTTGCGCGCGCACAGGTAGAACAAGAAGACACAAAATCCAATACATCCTGACGCAACCTTGGCCACCAAAAATGACGAGACAATAGCTCCAAGGTTGCTTTACTACCCGGGTGCCCAGCAAGTGCCGAATTATGATGTTCCTTTAATAATTCGAAACGCAGGTTCAACGGTACAAACAATTTCTCTGAGGGGCAAGAGACCGGGGCGTCCCCCTGGGCCTCTAACACCTTCCCCTCCAGAACAGAGTGTACCGCAGAAACAACCACTCCTCTTTGAAGAATGGGCACCGGATCACTCACATTACCCCCTCCAGGGAAACAACGAGATAGTGCATCAGCCTTGGTATTCTTTGCCCCAGGACGATAGGTAATCACAAAGTTAAACCTGGTAAAAAATAGCGACCACCTAGCCTGTCTAGGGGTGAGACGCTTAGCTGATTCGAGGTACAGAAGATTTTTGTGGTCCGTAATCACAGTGACGGGATGGACTGCCCCCTCTAAAAAGTGACGCCACTCCTCAAACGCAAGTTTAATAGCTAATAGTTCCCTATTGCCAATATCGTAGTTCTTTTCTGCTGCAGATAGTTTTTTAGAAAAGAAAGCACAAGGACGCCATTTGCCAGGAGACGGACCCTGAGACAGCACCGCCCCCACTCCCACCTCTTCAACAATAAAAGGCTGAGAGACATCAGGTTGGACTAGTACAGGTGCTGAGGTAAACCTCTCTTTTAGAGAGGAAAAAGCAACTTTAGCGGCGTCAGACCATTTAGAAAAATCAGTCCCCTTCCTAGTCATGTCAGTAAGGGGTTTTACAATAAGTGAATAGTTTTTAATGAATTTCCTATAGAAATTTGCGAAGCCCAAGAACCGTTGTAGTGCTTTGAGGTTCTCAGGAAGATCCCAATCTAAAATTGCCTGGACCTTCCTAGGATCCATACGGAAACCTGAAGCAGATAAAAAATAACCTAGGAATTGTATCTCCTGAACGGCGAAGACACATTTTTCAATTTTAGCATAGAATTTATTCGTCCGTAGGACCTGCAGTACTTGTCTGACATGCACCTCATGTGTTCTCAGATCAGACGAATAAATTAAAATATCATCTAGGTATATTACCACAAACCTGCCGATTAGATGACTAAAAATGTCATTAACGAAATGTTGAAAGACGGCAGGAGCATTGGTCAGACCGAAAGGCATAACTAGATTTTCATAATGCCCCTCAGGGGTGTTAAAAGCTGTCTTCCACTCATCCCCCTCCTTAATACGAATCAGATTGTAGGCCCCCCTAAGATCAAGTTTGGAGAACCACCTTGCACCCGCAATCTGGTTAAACAGGTCAGGAATGAGAGGAAGAGGGTATGGGTCTCGGATGGTTATCCGATTTAATTCGCGAAAATCTAGGCAAGGACGCAGGCCCCCATCTTTCTTTTTAACGAAGAAAAACCCTGCAGCCACGGGTGAAGAAGAGGGTCTGATGTGTCCCTTAGCCAAGCTCTCGGAGATATAATCTTTCATGGCGTGTCTCTCTGGACCCGAAAGATTATATAACCTGGTCTTGGGTAATTGTGCGCCGGGAATAAGGTTAACCGGGCAATCATAAGGACGATGAGGTGGTAACTTCTGACAACCCTTTTCAGAAAAAACATCCTCAAAATCCGAAATAAATGTAGGTAGGGTAGTTATGGAGGCGACTAAGCAATTGCTATTTAAGCAATTTTCTCTGCACTGCTCACTCCACTCCAATACAGGGAGTGCAGAATTATTAGGCAAGTTGTATTTTTGAGGATTAATTTTATTATTGAACAACAACCATGTTCTCAATGAACCCAAAAAACTCATTAATATCAAAGCTGAATATTTTTGGAAGTAGTTTTTAGTTTGTTTTTAGTTTTAGCTATTTTAGGGGGATATCTGTGTGTGCAGGTGACTATTACTGTGCATAATTATTAGGCAACTTAACAAAAAACAAATATATACCCATTTCAATTATTTATTTTTACCAGTGAAACCAATATAACATCTCAACATTCACAAATATACATTTCTGACATTCAAAAACAAAACAAAAACAAATCAGTGACCAATATAGCCACCTTTCTTTGCAAGGACACTCAAAAGCCTGCCATCCATGGATTCTGTCAGTGTTTTGATCTGTTCACCATCAACATTGCGTGCAGCAGCAACCACAGCCTCCCAGACACTGTTCAGAGAGGTGTACTGTTTTCCCTCCTTGTAAATCTCACATTTGATGATGGACCACAGGTTCTCAATGGGGTTCAGATCAGGTGAACAAGGAGGCCATGTCATTAGATTTTCTTCTTTTATACCCTTTCTTGCCAGCCACGCTGTGGAGTACTTGGACGCGTGTGATGGAGCATTGTCCTGCATGAAAATCATGTTTTTCTTGAAGGATGCAGACTTCTTCCTGTACCACTGCTTGAAGAAGGTGTCTTCCAGAAACTGGCAGTAGGACTGGGAGTTGAGCTTGACTCCATCCTCAACCCGAAAAGGCCCCACAAGCTCATCTTTGATGATACCAGCCCAAACCAGTACTCCACCTCCACCTTGCTGGCGTCTGAGTCGGACTGGAGCTCTCTGCCCTTTACCAATCCAGCCACGGGCCCATCCATCTGGCCCATCAAGACTCACTCTCATTTCATCAGTCCATAAAACCTTAGAAAAATCAGTCTTGAGATATTTCTTGGCCCAGTCTTGACGTTTCAGCTTGTGTGTCTTGTTCAGTGGTGGTCGTCTTTCAGCCTTTCTTACCTTGGCCATGTCTCTGAGTATTGCACACCTTGTGCTTTTGGGCACTCCAGTGATGTTGCAGCTCTGAAATATGGCCAAACTGGTGGCAAGTGGCATCTTGGCAGCTGCACGCTTGACTTTTCTCAGTTCATGGGCAGTTATTTTGCGCCTTGGTTTTTCCACACGCTTCTTGCGACCCTGTTGACTATTTTGAATGAAACGCTTGATTGTTCGATGATCACGCTTCAGAAGCTTTGCAATTTTAAGAGTGCTGCATCCCTCTGCAAGATATCTCACTATTTTTGACTTTTCTGAGCCTGTCAAGTCCTTCTTTTGACCCATTTTGCCAAAGGAAAGGAAGTTGCCTAATAATTATGCACACCTATTATAGGGTGTTGATGTCATTAGACCACACCCCTTCTCATTACAGAGATGCACATCACCTAATATGCTTAATCGGTAGTAGGCTTTCGAGCCTATACAGCTTGGAGTAAGACAACATGCATAAAGAGGATGATGTAGTCAAAATACTCATTTGCCTAATAATTCTGCACGCAGTGTATCTCCCTGGCCTGCCAATCCACCACTGGATTGTGCGCTACCAACCAGGGAAGACCCAGCACTACCGGAGTGGGAAGCCCCTCCAGAACATAACATGAAAGCATCTCGTTATGGTGGTCCCCTACCCGAAGGTGTAAATTATGAACAATGTGGGTGAGGTTTCTCTGAGACAGAGGAGCAGAATCAATAGCGAATATGGGAATAGGTCTCTGTAGCGTACAGAGAGACAAACCCATAGTGCGGGCAAAATGGGCATCTATCAAATTTACCCCTGCTCCACTGTCTAGAAAGAAATAGTCTCCGTCTTATCACCAAAAACAATAACCGCTGGCAACACAAATTGCGATGTACGTATGGAGGAAACGTATTCACCCCAGCTGACATCCTCCACACAGCCTGGGATTAGTATTTTTCCGACGGTCTTTTGTTTCTGAGGAAAGAAGGACAGACATTAATGAAATGACCCCTCTCCCCACAAAAAAAACAAACTCCACGCCTACGGTGAGCCTCAGGAGGACGGACCTGACGAGTAGTTCCTCCTAGCTGCATAGGCTCGTCTAAGTCCGTACAGACTAACTGCTGCTCCGGTTTTTTCAACCTGTCCCTAAGGCGTCTATCTATTCGGATAGAAAGGGACATAACCGCATCAAGGGAAAAGGGGGTCTCATATAATGCAAGCGCATCCTTAACCCTTTCGGTTAACCCAGAGCAGAACTGACTCCTGAGAGCCGGGTCGTTCCATTGGGTATCCGTAGCCCACCTACGGAAGTCAGAGCAATACTCCTCTACCGGCCGCTCTCCTTGTAAGAGTCTCCGTAATCTTGATTCAGCCAGTGCGACTCGGTCAGGGTCGTCATATGTGAGACCCAAGGCCCCGAAAAACTCATCCACTGACCGAAGAGCCTGGGAATCAGTAGGTAAAGAGAACGCCCAGGACTGCGGGTCCCCCTGCAGCAGGGAAATAACAACCCCCACCCGCTGTTCTTCATTACCAGAGGAGTAAGGGCGCAGTTTTAAAATATAATTTACAGGCCTCACGGAATGTCAAAAACTTGTCCCTTCCCCCAGAAAATCTGTCAGGGAGAGGGACCTTGGGTTCCGCAACAACCTGGTTACCAGCAGCAACCGCTGGGCTTGCGGTCAGTTGTAATTGCTGCTGTTTCTGGAGGACCGACGCCTTCAATCCTGCCACCTCCAAAGACAGGCCATGAAATTGTTTGGACAGAGCAGCAATTTGATCCATACTGGATTCTAAGTAGGTAAAAGAATATTTTTTATTTTTTTTCTTACCTACACAAAATAAGGGCCAGATATAATGTAATGACCGGCGTCACGCACAGGGAGGAAAAAGGGAAAGCCCTGCCCAAGGGAGAGGGAAAGGTGGGGACCCCTAACTCACCTTGCGGCTGGCACCTGACTGCCCTGACGTCCCTAGACGGGTTCCTCACCCGTGCGGCGATCACGTGCCTAAACCCTGGCTTTCCCTAAAATGAGCCCTAGATAGTGAACGGGTCGGTGGGATCGCTAGTCCGCACCACTGTCACTAAGAGGGAAACACCAGGGAGAGGACAGACAAAACAGACAAACACATACACCCAGGTGGGCGACCACAATAAACCACAAAGGTCCAACAGGGATCCGGAGGGTAGCGTTCTGGACCAACTACCAGAGAACGCAGCAACACAGCTCCAGAGGGTCAGAATAGATGTCCAGGCAGGAAGCTCTATATCTGGCAACCAGAGAAGTGTGAGAGGGGAATATAAGGAGGTTTGGGAGTGCTGGACAAGGAACAGCTGAGGAGAAGGAGCTACGGATCCCTGAGTGAGCCAAAAGGGTTTGCAAAGCAAACCCAGAAAGCTACCATAAGGAAACAGCCCTATCTTACATAGAGCGTGCAGCCAACCGCTGCGACTTCCTGACCCCAGGTATAACGGAGTCAGGCGTGGTTCTTGACACCCTCGTGACAGTTACTGGCACATGGGGGTGGAGGAGAGGCACTTGTTACTGGCACATAGGGGGGTGGAAGAGAGGCACTTGTTACTGGCACATGGGGGGTGGAAGAGAGGCACTTGTTACTGGCACATGGGGGGTGGAAGAGAGGCACCTGATACTGGCACATTATTATGGGGGACTATGGGGGCTTCTACTGAGGCCACAAAGAAGGGGTATTTTATATGGGGGGCTCTGTGGGGTACTAGTATTATCTGTTTCTGCAGTATAGTATTGGGGAGCACAGCGGCACAGTATTAGGGGCAGTAGGATGATTTTTACAGAAGATGGGAGGATGATGGAAAAGTAGTAAACTAAGATTTTTTTTTTGTTGTCAAACAAAAAAAAGAGACGGAAAATGGCTACAAAATGGTGGTCTGGTCTGAAAGGAGAAGACGAGGACAGAGAACAGCTACATCAAAGGAAACGTCACTGGATGTAAGGGGTATGGGGCGCGCTGTATTTCTGTAGTGATGGGGGGGGACGTTAAAGTCAGCAAGTGTCATGTGGGGAGGGCCTTCATTGTTTTTCGCCCCAGGGCCCCATTTCACCTAGAACCGGCCCTGCCTGCACGTGTGAGGACATGGAGAAAGGAACTCTGGGAAGGCGGGATCACCCATAATGCCATGCATGCAGCCAATCAGCAGCCAGCCACCCCTGTGATGTCACAGGCCTATAAATAGCTGCAGCCATCTTAGGTTCTGCCATTTACCAGTGTACTTAGTACAGGGAGAGACGTCTTCAGGCGCTAGGGACAGTGTTAGAAAAAATGTCATTATGCTAAAAAAAAAGATTTACAAGTGCAGTGAAAGATTATTCAAGGTGTAGGGAAAGGATAGGGAGGAATTATTCTGCAACATTTATGTTGAACAGGGTTCAGCAGGGGAGGTTCCAGCCTGGGTAATAGGAACAATCCGATTACACCTTGCAGCACTGACTGGGGACCCAAATTGCCATTATACAGCTCTGTAATTCCAGCAAACCATTTTTATTAGGGTGCAAGTGTTGTTTGATACAGGCATTAACAGGGTTTATTGCAAGGAAATACTTCTAAGTCTTATTTGCCCTTGTGCGGTGCAGTTATAGGTTCTAAAGCATTTTTTTGGTTGTATTATTGGGAAAAAAGGTCTTATTAGCAAGTGTGACATTAGCAAGTGGTGAAGTGCTAAAATTACAGCCCTTTTTGTCGTGTATTAGTGGCAAAAGTAAAATATATTTGTCGTTCAGCAGTGCAGTTATATGTTCTAAAGCCTTTTGTTGCGTGTATTAGTGGAAAAAGAAAAAATATATTTGCCCTTCGGCGGTGCAGTTCTATGTTCTAAAACCTTTTGTGGCGTGTATTAGTGGAAAAATAAAAAATATATTTGCTGTTCAGTGATGCAGTTATATGTTCTAAAGCCTTCTGTGGCGTGTATTAGTGGAAAAATAAAAAATATGGCGCGCTGTGAGAGACCCTGCTTATGCAGTTCAACAACCCGACCATGTTTTTTTGCCTTTGCCATCACAACGTGTGAGTACCTCACAGAAAATGACAATGAATCCACATCTTTGCACAGATTTGGCCTTTTAAAGGCATGTGGTCCTAAACTTTTGATCAGCTGAAAAACAGCCTGTTGCAGTTTATTCGTTGTTTTCATTAAATTGAATGCCCAAAAAATGTTTTGTCTCACTCCCATTTCTTCTTGCTGCATGTTGAAGCTCTACTTGGAACCTTGTTAAGATCCAGCCATGCTAAATAGGATTTTTTGCACATACCTGTCACATCCAGTACCTCCAGGTGACGTCTCCTCCGATGTAGATCTTCTCTGTCATCATCTTCTCCATTTGGTCTGTACAACTTCTTTCAGCTGCACCTCATCTCTGCAGAGTGTGACACACTTAGCTTCATCACTTTTCTGTCATCATCCACAACCTGGAGTCCCCACAGTGTTATCCTGCTGCTCGCTGTGCTCCCCAATACCCCCAAATACTATCCTGAATAAAAATAACTGCCATACAGATAGCCCCCCCCCCCCCCAAGTAATGGTGCCAATAGTAATTCCCTTCTGGAATGCCCTCATTAGTAATACTGCCCCCTATAGTGCCCCCAACAGTGATAATGCTCCCCAAGAGTGTCCCCATTATATAATACTGCCCCCTACAGTTCCCCCAACCATGATAACGCTTCCCAAGAGTTCCCCCATTAGTAGAAGAGCCCTCCAGTATTAATAATACCCCTCAGTAGTAATAAGGCCCCCATAGTGCTCTTAGTAGAAATAAGGAGGATCTATAAGTCCCTCTAGAGTCCCCAGTAGTAATAAGAATGCCTATAATGTCCCCTGGATTTTCAGTGCCCCCTGTAGTTATATTCCTCCCTCCACCGTACAGTCCCATGTAAATAACATCACACCATCTCTCCAGCCCCCTCCAATATACAGCCCCAGGTAAATAACATCCCTCTCTATTTAGAGCCCCCTCCAACATACAGCCCCATGTAAATAACATCACTCCCTCTAGCCCTGGCAACTTATTTCTGCCTTTTGGTTTCCTGACACACTCAGGCCTGCCTTGGGCCTCTTTATGACTGGGAGCTTGTGTCACACTGCCTGTCCAGGAGCCTGCTCTGCTGTGTTACTGAATCTTGCCAACACAACACACCTTTATATTCCTGCTGCACTGCCACTGCTGCTGTTGTTCTTGTGGGTCCCTAAATACTTTTTTAGTAAAAGCCAAGGCTGCACAGCTTGCACTCTGTCTCAGGCTATTGCTGAGCTGAGCCTCACTTCCTGCCAGCCCAGTACTGATGAGACGAGCGGGGAGCAGCCGAGCCAGCCTGACTTCCTGTGCACCCACAGGATAACTAGTAAGAGGAGAAGTGAGGAGGAGCCAGCAGCCAATCAGGTTAGAAGATCCACTGCAGTCATCGCTGCCGTACTTAACGCAGTGGTATTGCGCTGGCGCACCCGGCTGTGTGAGTGAGTCAACTGAGCTGAGCCAGCCCAGGAATCAGATGTCATGCCGCAACTGATGTAAGCCGAATTGCTACCTTAATAGATGTAATATCGCAGTGTGCAGCACTGCAGCCAGTCACCACCAGTCTCCCGAGTCCCGAGGTCCAGGGCAGTGGCAGTTTGATTCGGGGCCCTGGCCCCGGATAAAAAGCCCTAGCGATGCCCCTGGCAATAACAAAAAGACTCCGTAGGCATACACATCAGAGGAAGTTGAAGCTGGTTGCCCCAATTTTAATTCAGGAGCAGTAAACAGCGGGAAGCAAAAAGAGGTATCTCTTGTGAAGTCAATGTCTCCAACTATGCCCCTCTAGCGATTTACAGCAAATAAATTATTTTCATGTAGAGATCCAAGAATTATGTTGAATATGCAAGCCATGTGCGACCCCTCTCATCACTTTCACACTGTTCTGCATCTGGTTTGCCTGGGCGAACGGAGTCCACACTATGTCACCTTGCCACTCTGTGGCCTCCTCATGCTGCTGCCACCTCCACACTATGTCACCTTACCACTCTGTGGCCTCCTGATGCTGCTGCCACCTTCACACTATGTCACCTTGCCACTCTGTGGCCTCCTGATGCTGCTGCCACCTCCACACTATGTCACCTTGCCACTCTGTGATCTCCTCATGCTGCTGCCACCTCTCCACTCTGTCACTGGGCCACTCTGTGGTCTCCTCATGTTGCTTCCACCTCAATACTCTGTCATTGGGCCACTCTGTGGATTTTTCATGCTGTTCCCACCCTCCCCACTCCATGACTGGGCCACTACTTTGCCTTTTTGGCCTGGTTGACATCATCATTCATTTGACCCTTCTTCTGATCTGTCAGAAGGAAGGAAAAATTAGACGCACAACGGATCCTCTCTGTGTAGCAGCTGTAAGGCCTGTATGGTCCAATCAGAATTGGCTTATGATTTGGTAGCCAAAAGCAGGAGTGGGTACAAAACACAGAAGACATGCAAATATTCCGTTCACGTGTCATCTCTGCTTTGGATCCACTCCTGTTTTTATTTTGGCATTAGCAATACTGATGGATTACTGACCAAATGCTGACCGAATGAAGCCGGATGCTCCACAGGCAGGATCCGTTTTTTGTGGTTTATTGTTCTGACAGATCAGAGGAAGGGCAAAATAATCAGTGATGTTGACACAAACGTACTGCTGACACCCTCTCCACTCTGTCTGGGGGCTCTACTTGTATAAGCGTTTAATAGAACAGGTTCTGTAGACATCTATGTGGAATCAGCTGACGACTGTGTAAAAGGAGTGTGCTTCTTCTTGGCACTAACATCATACTTGAGTTATACTTGAGTTCATACTTGAGTTATTTGGTCAGTTTTGGCACCGTGACTACCCAAATAAGTGAAGTGTGCAGTGATTCTAAGAGCGACGCCTGTCATCTGCATGTCATACTGACTCACAGTATAATTTCACTACCACAGGAGACTCCCTATGCGTGTTACCACAAGGCACAGTCTTTTATACCACTATAAAGGCTCTATGCAGCCAGGAAATAGCAGTTTTTAACGCGATTTGCCACAAATAAATTCGGAATGAAACGAAAATTCGGCGAACTGAATTTTTTTAAAGTTTACTCATCTCTAATCACCATATTCTGACTCCCATAACGAATTTATAGTTATATCTACTGAGCTGTGTAGGGGTCTAATTTTTTGGTGGGACAATCTTTACATGTTATTGATACCATTTTGGAGTGTGTGTGATTTTCTGATTACACTTTATTAAATTTTTTGGGTAAGAGATGTGATGAAAAAAATAGCAAATTGGCCATTTTGACCCTTTTTTTTCGTTAGGCAATTTGCCGTATTGGAAAAATATTTTTATATTTTAATAGTATGGGCGTTTTTGGACATGGCAATGCCGATGATGTTTATATTTTTTGTTATTTATGTTATTTATTTTTTAGTTCCACAGAAAGGGGGGTGATTTAAACTTTTGTATTTTAATTATTTTTATATATTTTTTTAAAAAATATAATTTTTTTGTTTTGTAGCTTGTGTTCGAGGCTACAAAACACTGTATTATATATTTTTCTATTATGTACCAATATGTTTATTATATATCCATATAGCCACCTGCTGGCCAAAATAAGAATTGCAGCTTCAATACCCTTAGTCTCTTTAGAGAGACCCAGCGTATTGAAATCAATTACTAGCATCCTCATTGGTCGCAGAGGATGCAGGTAAGAAGCTCGGAATTGCATCTAAAGGCTTTACTGACCGCAATCAGCATTATTGCCGGTCACGGTCATTAGCCGCCGGTCTCTGCTGTTTGAAACAGCAGACACCCACCGGACATGGTGCCCCCCGCATGTCCATTTGCCCATCTCTCCAGCTCCATACACGCTGCTAGTGAAGGGGTTAAGAGTTATCAGCCTCATGTCAGGGAAGATAGATTAAATTAATGTATCTGAATCTAGAAACCTACTTTATTTGCTCCAGTCTTCGTGACGCATGCTAGATAAACTAAACACATCAATTGTGTGTGCCAGAATCTTCAACATTCTGGACACGAC
>NC_053394.1:335176965-335208997 GCF_905171765.1 Bufo bufo | reverse complement strand
AAAACATGATTTTCATGCAGGACAATGCTCCATCACACGCGTCCAAGCACTCCACAGCGTGGCTGGCAAGAAAGGGTATAAAAGAAGAAAATCTAATGACATGGCCTCCTTGTTCACCTGATCTGAACCCCATTGAGAACCTGTGGTCCATCATCAAATGTGAGATTTACAAGGAGGGAGAACAGTACACCTCTCTGAACAGTGTCTGGGAGGCTGTGGTTGCTGCTGCACGCAATGTTGATGGTGAACAGATCAAAACACTGACAGAATCCATGGATGGCAGGCTTTTGAGTGTCCTTGCAAAGAAAGGTGGCTATATTGGTCACTGATTTGTTTTTGTTTTGTTTTTGAATGTCAGAAATGTATATTTGTGAATGTTGAGATGTTATATTGGTTTCACTGGTAAAAATAAATAATTGAAATGGGTATATATTTGTTTTTTGTTAAGTTGCCTAATAATTATGCACAGTAATAGCCACTTGCACACACAGATATCCCCCTAAAATAGCTAAAACTAAAAACAAACTAACAACTACTTCCAAAAATATTCAGCTTTGCTATTAATGAGTTTTTTGGGTTCATTGAGAACATGGTTGTTGTTCAATAATAAAATTAATCCTCAAAAATACAACTTGCCTAATAATTCTGCACTCCCTGTATAGTCTGCATCTACAGTACATAGAGAGTTTACAGGTCTGCCTATAGTCTTCTGTGAAGTACTACAGAACAGGTTTTAGGAATGTCAAATGGAAGCAATTCCAATAGTCAGATCTTTAAAATGATAGAAATATGCAATGCACCCCCCCCCCCACCCAGTCATCAGAGGTAGACCCAGCATTATTTTAGTAAACATTTGCCCTAATGGGGCAGAATTGTACCTTCCCATCCTTCTAGTCAGGGTGTAACTTTTGTAGCTTGGAGTACAGGAAGACTTTTTTTCGGTTTACAGGAAACTGTGAAAACTGTTCTGGAGTCCAGACAAGGAAGGATTTGCTTTCTAGCATTTTCCATATGGCTTCAATTAAAATACCTATATGGTTTAAAGGCAAACAAAAGCAGGCATTCTGGAGTCATCAGCATTTGCCGTTTGTGTTTAGAGAGGATCGTCCTTGCATGTGAGGAATAATATTCTGCATGAAATCGGGCAGTAGTGGGAGCACAGTAAATGTAAATGTCATTTTGTATAAACACTATCAATCTGTTATATGTCAAAAATGATCCTAAGGCTACTTTCACACTAGCGGCACGGACCTCAGGCAGGCTGTTCCGTCGGGTAAACAGCCTGTCGGATCCGTCCTGCCGCTAGTGACCATGTGGCACGGCAGCGCACGGCGAGAGGCTGCCGGAATAAATGTCGGACATGTCGTAGTTTTATTCCGGCAGCCCTTTCGCCGCTCGCTGCTGTGCCTCACCGGAACTCCGCCCCCACTATAGTCAATGGGGACGGAGCGGCAGTCCGGAGGCACGCGGTCACTAGCGGCAGGACGGATCCGACAGGCTGTTGACCCGACAGAACACCCTGCCGGAGGTCTGTGCCGCTAGTGTTAAAGTAGCCTAAGATGCAACTGAAAACTGTTGAAGGTGGTATGCACCATATCAACCCTTTCCTGAACAATTTTCAGTTTTTTTCTTGTTTTTATTTCATACTTCCTGCATTTCAGAAGCCATAACTCTTATTTTTCTGTTCACATGGCAGGGTGAGGGCTTTATTGTTGCAGGACAAGTTGTTCTAGCTCTTTAGTATTGCATGCGAAGTAGTGGGATGCTGAAAAAAATTCCAAGTGAAGTAGATTTAGTATTTTTACAGCGTTCTGTATGCAGTAAAAATTACATCTTAATTTATGATTACAGCAACACCACATTTTTATAGTTTTTCTTGACTTTTAATACTTAAAAAAAACAAAAACAGAAAAGTACATTTTTGCATCACTATATTCTGACCCCCATAACTTTTATAATACTTCCATCTACAGAGCTTTGTGAGGGCTCAATTTTTTTGTGGGTTGATCAGAATTTTTCATTGATACCATTTTAGGGTGTGTATGACTTTTTGATCACTTTTATTATTATTATTATTATTTTTATTTTTTTGGGAGGTGACCAAAAAATGGTGAATAGGCCACTTTGATTTCTTTTTTCATTATATCATTCACCATATGGGAAAAGTACTTTTATATTTTAAGAATACAAGCATTTTCGGATGTGGCGATATCAAAGATCTTTATCTTTTAATAGTTTATCTTTATTTGTAAAATGGGGTAAGGCGTGATTACATTTTTTATATTTTTGCTTTTTTATATTTTTAAAAACTTTTTTCCTTTTTTTCAAATCTATTTTTAGTTCCCTTGGGGACTTTAACATGCAGTCATCTGATCACTTCTACCATATACTGCAGTGACTTAACAATGCAGCCTATGGGAGAATCGGAGGTAGGGCTTGATAGGAACCTCGCTATACCAGGCCCCTGAGCCTTCAGAAGGCCTGAGGCTGCCTTAGCAACCAAACAGCTTCCAAAATCTTGTTGGGGAGCCATTCGGTCACCAGGAGTGCAGTGCTCACGCTTAATGACCATATACCATGGTCTCAATTGACCACCGAATCTGAGAGGTTAAAAGTCCATGATAAGAGTTGTATCCAATCAGACTGTGCCATTGGGTGTCTGCTGTGTATAACAGCAGGCACAGGGCAGTTATGGCTCCTGCTCAGTTCTTGAGCGGGAACCATCTTTACAGACTTGGCATCTGCCATGCATGTACAGACAAGGGGTTAATCAGCTGCACAATTTTTAGTATTATTTACAATTCCAAAAACATTTCTGAAGATTTACTAATCACCAGAGTCCTGCCAGCATCTCCCTCTCCTTCTTCACTGACAGAAACAGGTTCTTGTATAATCATTTTAAATGGTCCTGTCAATCAAAAATGACATGGAGGGACTGGCAGAGGAAGCGGGAGCGGCAAGAATACACAAAGTCGCTTAGGCTTGCCCTTAAAAGTGTATACCCATCTCATACATTGATAGCATATCACTAGGATATGCCATCAATGTCTGATAGGTGCAGGTCCCCCCTCTGGGATCCATTCCTATCTCCAGAGAGCACAATGAACATGCATTTTGTGCCCTCCATTCACTGCTATGGGAGTTCTGAAAATAGCCAAGTGAGCATGTTCGGCTATTTTCAGAACTTTCAAGCAGTGAATGGAGGGTGGCCACGCATGCACAGTGCACTTTACTTCTCTTCAGGTGGTCTGTTCTGGAGATAGAAGTGGGTCCAAGAGGTGGTAACCAAACCTCAGTTCTCAGATATCACAGGTGCTGGTATACCAATACACCTTCCACCCTGGTGTGTGGGAGGATCTTATATGGACCAATAAACCTTGGACCCAACTTCCAAGAAGGAACCTTCAACTTAATATTTCTTGTGGACAGCCACACAAAATCACCCACACTTAGGTCCGGACCATTCATACGTTTCCTATCAGCCACACGTTTATACTTGTTGCCCATATTCTTCAAGTTATTTTGAATTTTCCGCCATATAGAAGACAATGATGCCGAAAAATTTTCCTCCTCAGGAATACCGGAAGTATCCGAATGTGCCAAATTGTGGGTGGAACCCATATGCCCCAAAAAACAGCGACTTACCAGTGGACTCCTGTCTACGATTGTTAATGGCAAACTCTGCCAAAGACAAAAACGAGGACCATTCCTCCTGGTTCCCAGAGACAAAACATCTTAAAGGGCTTCTGTCACCCCACTAAACTTTTTTTTTTGGTTACTTATAATTCCTATACTGCGATTTATGCATACATACTGTAATTAATCATTTTGGTTCAGCAGATTATGTTAAAAACGTACTTTTAAAATATGCAAATTACCTTGCTACCAGCAAGTAGGGCGGGCTACTTGCTGGTAGCAGCCGCATCCTCCTATCCTAAAGACGCCCCCTCCGCATGTTGATTGACAGGGCCAGCGGACGGGATCTTTCTCTGCTGGCCCTGTTTGCATTCAAAATCTGGCGCCTGCACCGTACCTGTCTTCAGTCGGCGCAGGCGCACTGAGAGGCGGACGCTCGCTCGGCCGCTCCATCCTCAATGCGCCTGCGCCGATGACGTCACATCTACACCCGGCGCAGGCGCATTGAGGATGGAGCGGCCGAGCGAGCGTCCGCCTCTCAGTGCGCCTGTGCCGACTGAAGACAGGTACGGCGCAGGCGCCAGATTTTGAATGCAAATAGGGCCAGCAGAGAAAGATCCCGTCCGCTAGCCCTGTAAATCAACATGCGGAGGGGGCGTCTTTAGGATAGGAGGAATACGGATGCTACCAGCAAGTAGCCGCCCTACTTGCTGGTAGCAAGGTAATTTGCATATTTTAAAAGTACGTTTTTAACATAATCTGCTGAACCAAAATGATTAATTACAGTATGTATGCATAAATCTCAGTATAGGGATTATAAGTAACCAAAAAAAAACAACTGTTTAGTGGGGTGACAGAAGCCCTTTAACCCCTTAAGGACCGGGCTCATTTTCACCTTAAGGACCAGGCCATTTTTTGCAAATCTGACCAGTGTCACTTTAAGTGCTCATAACTTTAAAACGCTTTGACTTATCCAGGCCATTCTGAGATTGTTTTTTCATCACATATTGTACTTCATGACACTGGTAAAATGAAGTCAAAAAAATTATTTTTTTTGCACAAAAAAATACCTAATTTACCAAAAATTTGAAAAAAATTAGCAAATTTCAAAGTTTCAGTTTCTCTACTTCTGTAATACATAGTAATACCCCAAAAAATTGTGATGACTTTACATTCCCCATATGTCTACTTCATGTTTGAATTGTTTTGGGAATGATATTTTATTTTTTGGGGATGTTATAAGGCTTAGAAGTTTAGAAGCAAATCTTGAAATTTTTCAGAAATTTACAAAAACTCAATTTTTAGCGACCAGTTCAGGTCTGAAGTCACTTTGCGAGGCTTACATAATAGAAACCACCCAAAAATGACCCCATCTAAGAAACTACACCCCTCAAGGTATTCAAAACTGATTTTGCATACATTGTTAACCCTTTAGGTGTTGCACAAGAGTTATTGGCAAATGGGGAGGAAATTTGAGAATTTCATATTTTTGTCAAATTTTTCATTTTAACCCATTTTTTCCACTAACAAAGCAAGGGTTAACAGCCAAACAAGATTGTATCTTTATTGCCCTGACTCTGCCGTTTACAGAAACACCCAATATGTGACCGTAAACTACTGTACGGCCACACAGCGGGGCGTAGAGTGAAAGGTGCGCCGTTTGGTTTTTGGAAGGCTGATTTTTATGGACTGGTTTTTTGACACCATGTCCCATTTGAAGCCCCCTGATGCACCCCTAGAGGAGAAACTCCCTAAAAGTGACCCCATCTAAGAAACTACACCCCTCAAGGTATTCAAAACTGATTTTACATACGTTGTTAACCCTTTAGGTGTTGCACAAGAGTTATTGGCAAATGGGGATGAAATTTGAGAATTTCATTTTTTTGCCTAATTTTCAATTTTAACCCATTTTTTCCACTAACAAAGCAAGGGTTAACAGCCAAACAAGATTGTATCTTTATTGCCCTGACTCTGCCGTTTACAGAAACACCCCATATGTGGCCGTAAACTACTGTACGGGCACACAGTAGGGCGTAGAGTAAAAGGTGCGCAGTTTGGTTTTTCGAAGCCAGATTTTGCTGGACTGGTTTTTTGACACCATGTCCCATTTGAAGCCCCCCTGATGCACCCCTAGATTAGAAATTCCATAAAAGTGACCCCATCTAAGAAACTACACCCCTCAAGCTATTCAAAACTGATTTTACAAACTTTGTTAACCCTTTAGGTGTTGCACAAGATTTAATGGAAAATAGAGACACAATTTCAAAATTTCACATTTTTGGCAGATTTTCCATTTTAATATTTTTTTTCCAGTTACAAAGCAAGGGTTAACAGCCAAACAAAACTCAATATTTATGGCCCTTATTCTGTAGTTTACAGAAACACCCCATATGTGGTCGTAAACTGCTGTACGGGCACACGGCAGGGTGCAGAAGGAAAGGAATTCCATACGGTTTTTGGAAGGCAGATTTTGCTGGACTGTTTTTTTTGACACCATGTCCCATTTGAAGCCCCCCTGATGCACCCCTAGAGTAAAAACTCCAAAAAAGTGACTCCATTTTAGAAACTACGGGATAGGGTGGCAGTTTTGTTGGTACTAGTTTAGGGTACATATGATTTTTGGTTGCTCTATATTACACTTTTTGTGCAGCAAGGTAACAAGAAATAGCTTTTTTGGCACGTTTTTTTTTTTTTTGGTATTTACAACATTCATCTGACAGGTTAGATCATGTGGTATTTTTATAGAGCAGGTTGTCGCGGACACGGCGATACCTAATATGTATACATTTTTTTTTATTTATGTAAGTTTTATACAATAACTTCATTTTTAAAACCAAAAAAATGTTTTAGTGTCTCCATATTCTAAGAGCCATAGTTTTTTCAGTTTTTGGGCGATTATCTTGAGTAGGGTCTCATTTTTTGCGGGATGAGATGACGGTTTGATTGGCACTATTTTGGGGTGCATATGACTTTTTGATCGCTTGCTATTACACTTTTTGTGACGTAAGATGGCAAAAAATGGCTTTTTTTTACACTGTTTTTATTTTTATTTTTTTACGGTGGTCATCTGAGGGGTTAGGTCATGTGATATTTTTATAGAGCCGGTCGATACGGACGCGGCGATACCTAATATGTATACTTTTTTTTTATTTATGTAAGTTTTACAGAATGAGTTCATTTTTGAAAAAAAAAAAATCATGTTTTAGTGTCTCCATAGTCTAAGAGCCATAGTTTTTTCAGCTTTTGGGCGATTATCTTGAGTAGGGTCTCATTTTTTGCGGGATGAGATGACGGTTTGATTGGTACTATTTTGGCGTACATGCGACTTTTTTGATCACTTTTATTACCTTTTTTGGGAAGTAAGGTGGGCAAAATTTCAATTTTCTCATAGTTTTTATTTTTTTATTTTTATGGCGTTCACCGTGCGGGGAAAGTAACATGACCATTTTATAGATCAGGTCGTTACGGACGCGGCGATACCTAATATGTGTAGTTTATTTTATTTTTTTAATTTTTATTCAGTGATAAATGTTTTTTTTTTTATCTTAACTTTTTTCACTTTTTTTTACATTTTTGTGACCCAGACCCACTTGGTTCTTGAAGATCCAGTGGGTCTGGTGTCTGTATAATACAGTACAGAACAATATATATTGTTCTGTACTGTATTTTACTTACACTGAACAGATCTATGCTTTCAGCATAGATCTGTTCAGCACCATGGACAGCAGGACGCCTGAGCAGGCGTCCTGTTGCCATGGGAACCCTCCCCGTCTGCTCAGAACTTCGCAGACGGGGAAGGGTAAGCACGGGGCTGAGGGGGGCTCTCTGGGGGCTCTCTCCCTCTCCATCGGGGGGCTGCAAAGGCACAGCAGCCCCCCGATGGAGAGGGAGGGAGCTCCCTGACCGATGACAGTTAACTTTTTCCATACAGCGGTCCGTACGGACCGCGGTATGGAAAGGGTTAAACGGCTGACATCTTCACAGATGTCAGCCGTTTATACCAGGGTGCCAGCAATGTGCTGGCACCCTGGTACAACCACTAGAAGCCAACGATCGTTCATGGGGAGGCGGGCGGGGGATCGCGATCCCGCCTGCCGCACCGCCCGCCTCCCGCAACGCCCCCACCGCCTGCGACACCCCCCCCCGCACCACCCGCCGGCATAAAATCGTGCAGGGGTGCAGGGGGGGGGTGAAAAATATTTATTTTAGCCACTCTAAAGTTTCTGATCCCCGCGGTCAGGGACCGCGGCGATCAGAAACTGCAAAAAGCGCAGCAAACCGCAGGTCTGAATTGACCTGCGGTTTGCTGCGATCGTCGATACGGGGGGGTCAAATGACCCCCCCCTGCATTGTTACGGGATGCCGGCTGAATGATTTCAGCCGAAATCCCGTTCCAATTAACCCCTGGGGCGCCGGAATACAGATTTTAATTCAGGACGTACCGGTACGTCCTGGGTCCTTAAGGACTCGGGAAATAGGGCGTACCGGTACGTCCTAGGTCCTTAAGGGGTTAAGTAAGTCTCCAGACTCATGATTAGTGCGCTCTGTCTGTCCATTCATCTGAGGATGAAAAGCAGAAGAAAAAGACAGTTGCACCAACAGCCGAGTACAGAACGCCTTCCAAAATCTGGACACAAACTGAGTCCCATGATCCGAGACCACGTCAAAGGGGATGCCATGAAGTTTCACAATGTTGTCAACAAATACTTGCGCAAGTGTTTTAGCATTAGGTAGGCCAGGCAATGATATAAAATCCATAGACAAGTGAGTCCATGGTCTGGACGGAATGGGCAATGCAAGTAGAGATCCAGAAGGTCGAGTATGTGTCCCCTTAGCGCATGCACAGATACTAGAGGCTGACACAGTCCGAGCACCCGAGCACAATAGAAGTCAATGGGAGAACCGGAGTATTAAACCAGGCACCCCTTGCTCTGAAGAGGGGAGGGTGTCTGGTTCACAGGAAAAGGTCAGAAATTGATGGAAATACCACTGAAATGGTTTGGGAACAGCATGGGGAGAATGTCTGGATGCATCTTGGACTCCCAGGTCGCTGCTGGGAACAATGTTGTCCGAGTAGTACGCCACTTTTACAGACTGACAATAATACGCACAAAGCTGAAGATAAAATCGATTTTAGAGGAAAAATTGTTAGGAAACATTCTTTCCTGTATATTTACTTGCATATAAAGTGCAAGTGCTGCTAAAAATTGCAAGGAAGAGGCACTCTGATACAACCTGTATATCACATAAAGGAGGGCCTCATTCACATTGTGGTACAATTTTTCAGGTAGTGGGATTCCTAAACTCATAAAGCCTATGCACTAAGTGAAAGGGCTGCCAAAAATTACAAGGAACCGGCACTCCATTACACCCTTTTTTACACATAAAGGAGGGCATCATACACATCCTTGAAAAATTAGGATTGATGGCCTGCTGGTGACCCTCAAAAACATTAGGAGCAAAGGCCTGCTGGTGACCCTCAAAAACATTAGGAGCAAGGGCCTGCTGGTGATCATCTAAAACATTAGGGTGAGGGTCTACTGCTGAGCTGACCATCTAAACAATTAGGGGTGAGGGTCTGCTGCTGAGCTGACCATCTAAAAAATTAGGGGTGAGGGTCTGCTGCTGATCTGACCTTCTAAAACATTAGGGGTGAGGGCCTGCTGCTGATCTGACCATGGAAAAAATTATGGGCGAGGGCCTGCTGCTGAGCTGACCATCTAAGGCTACTTTCACACTAGCGTTCAGAGCGGATCCGTCTGATGTTTCATCAGACGGATCCGCTCCTATAATGCAGACGTTTGCATCCGTTCAGAACGGATCCGTCTGCATTATAACTTAGAAAAATTTCTAAGTGTGAAAGTAGCCTGAACAGATCCGTTCAGACTTTACATTGAAAGTCAATGGGGGACAAATCCGCTTGAAGATTGACCCATATGGTGTCATCTTCAAGCGGATCCGTCCCCATTGACTTCCATTGTAAGTCTGGACGGATCCGCTCGCCTCCGCACGGCCAGGCGGACACCCGAACGCTGCAAGCGGAGCGGAGGCTGAACGCCGCCAGACGGATGCATTCTCAGTGGATCCGCCTCCACTGAGAATGCATTGGGGCTGGACGGCTGCGTTCGGGACCGCTTGTGAGCCCCTTCAAACGGAGCTCACGAGCGGACACCTGAACGCAGGTGTGAAAGTAGCCTAAAACATTAGGGGTAAGGGTCTGTTGTCGAGCTGACTCTCTAAAACATTAGGGGCGAGTGCCTGCTGCTGATCTGACCATAAAAAAAATTATGAGCGAGGGCCTGCTGCTGAGCTGACTCTCTAAAACATTAGGGGTAAGGGTCTACTGCTGAGCTGACCATCTAAAAAATTAGGGGTGAGGGTCTGGGAGAACCGTGGCTCTGATGTGGTGGTCCAGCCTGCTGCAGCAACTGCTGCATCACCCAGTGGAACGCTGTCTGTCCTTCCCATCATCTACCGTTCCTGATGCTCCTCATCCTCCTACTCCTCATCACTCATTTTGTCAGCAGTCGATCACCGAAGCGATTGCCAAGAGACAGAAATACGTGTGTGGTCATCCTATGGCACAGAAGCTGAATGTGCTCCTGGCCAAGTTGCTGGTACTGCAGTCCCTCCCTTTCCAAGTGGTGGACTCTGCACCTTTTAGAGAACTGATGGCTTGTGCCGAGCCAAGGTGGAGAGTCCCAAGCTAAAAAAAGGCAGTACCAACCCTGCACACATATGTAGACCAGAAGGTGGGCCAGTCTATGAGCCCGTCAGTGTCTGCCAAAGTGCACGGCAGCGCCCACGTGTGGAGCTGTAACTACGGTCAGGGACAATACATGTCCTTTATGGCCCACTGTGGACTTCTCATGCTGTTCTCCTACCCTCCCCACTCCATGACTGGGCCACTATTTAGCCTTTTTGGCCTGGTTGACATCATCATTTATTTGACCCTTCTTCTGATCTGTCAGAAGGAAGGAAAAATCAGACACACAATGGAAATATGCAAATATTCCATTCACGTGTCATCTCTGTTTTGGATCCACTCCTGTTTTTTGTTTTTTTTTTGCTATAGCAATACTGATGGATTACTGACGAAATGCTGACTGAGTGAAGGTGGATGCTCAACAGACAGGACCCATTTTTGGGGGGTTTATTGTTCTGACGGATCAGAGGCAGGGCAAAATAATCAGTAATGTCAACACAAACTTTGTGCTGACACACGCTCCACTCTGTCAGGTGGGCTCTACTCGTATAAGCGTTTAATAGAACAGGTTCTGTAGACATCTATGTGGAATCAGCTAATCACAGTGTAAAATGAGTGTGCTCTTTCACACTACAGTAGGATCTTGGTCCTCTGCATGGTTCTTTATACATGTAACGGATCCGCTTCCGTTAATGGACGCTTCCTAGCTTGCGCCGAGGACCACAAGTACCGCACTGGACACCACAACCACCGCAGACTCCACAACCGCCGTAGCCTAACTGGAGCCGCGCCGTCTTCCTTCCACCCTGAATGAACCTCCAGCATTCAGGACCGTGTGGGAACGATCTCTCCTCCAGGAGAGGGTATCATGGACAAGAAGAAAGAGATTAAAGCTCCAGGGAATATGCAGAGCATAGCAATCCCCAGCGTGATACAGCAATTCCCTCCAATAACGAGACGAGGCTCCGTTTTGAAGGGTTAGAAAAACATGAACACTTTATTGAGGGCTACCCGCCCGTATTTATGCAGGTCCCCATCTGGTGTACACGCCCCTAGGGGACCAGAAGGAGGACTGTGACACAAGACAGATACGTAGCACTCAGGATACACAACACATCCCCACAATGCATCATGGTTTCCTCCTCTCTGCCCTGGAGACACCCGAAGAGCAATTCAATTGTCTCTCAGGACAAAGGGAAATCACCAATACACATGTGGGAACAACAGGACAGGAATCACCACTCAAACACACAATGTCACACCCTCACAGCAAACACAGACATTTAACCTATTCCCAGATAGCTCAAGTCTGAGGGCATATCATTAGGGGAATGCCGCTCAGAATACACAAATACAATAAAATTAGGTATCTGGGTGCCATTTTTTAATCCATACGGATGGGTCTGTCACAAATTCCAACTGCGTTCGGTCCTATTAACAGTCCAGACATGCGGCATAGTTCTGTTACACTGTTCTTGAAGGGTAATATGTCCCGGGGCCATATTCGTAGGGCAGGAGGCTAGCCATAAGCTTTCTACAATGCCCAGTGGCAAATGGCATCTCCCCTTTGGGGGGAAGACTAACCAGGCACCTGACCTTCTGTCGGTCAGTGCCTCCGTTAGTCGATCCACCAACCCACGGTAACCAAATGCACGAGTAGCCCACCCACAACAAACAGGTACAAGGGGGACCCACCCACAAGAAACAGTTACTGCACCTGGGTATTTTGCTGTGGGGACTTGAGGGAGGGCAGAGGCCGACTGCACTCTGCCCAGCTGCCAGCTCTTCTGCTGGGGTGCTGAGACCATAGTCCGGCTCAGTAGCCAGAGGAACATGTGAGTCAGTAGGGGTTAACATCGCCTCTGTTAACCCTGAGGCCACGTTAGGAGTTAACTGGGGAGGGAAATTTGTACTTACCCCCTCCTCCTGTTGTCCTGGTGAGGGTAGTGGGGGATCTGGACAGGCTGTCCAGCATCCCGGTAGGTCAGGCGCAGAGACCACGTTCCCATCTGCGCCGTCTGGGCGATTGGTGTCTCCCCTTGTTATGGTAAGCTGCCGCTGGGGAGAGAGGGTGCTGCGCTCCTCTCCCTGAAACACAGGCTGCCGCTGGGGAGGAAGGACGATACCTTCAGCTCCCTGGGGTACACACTGCCGCTGGGGGGGAAGGCGGGCACCTTCAGCTCCCTGTAACACACACTGCCGCTGGGGAGGAAGGACGACACCTTCAGCTCCCTGGGGTTCACACTGCCGCTGGGGGGGAAGGACGACACCTTCGGCCCCCTGGGGTTCACACTGCCGCTGGGGATGAAGGAGGGCAACTTCAGCTCCCTGTAACACACACTGCCGCTGGGGAGGAAGGACGACACCTTCAGCTCCCTGGGGTTCACACTGCCGCTGGGGGGGAAGGACGCCACCTTCGGCCCCCTGGGGTACACACTGCCGCTGGGGGGGAAGGACGACACCTTCGGCCCCCTGTAACTCACGCTTTTGCTGGGGCGCAGGGACGTAATACTACGCTATCTCTGCCCGATATTCTGCTTCCTGCGCGCTCCTCTCCCTGAAACACAGGCTGCCGCTGGGGAGGAAGGACGACACCTTCGGCCCCCTGGGGTTCACACTGCCGCTGGGGGGGAAGGACAACACCTTCGGCCCCCTGGGGTACACACTGCCGCTGGGGATGAAGGAGGGCAACTTCAGCTCCCTGTAACACACACTGCCGCTGGGGAGGAAGGATGACACCTTCAGCTCCCTGGGGTTCACACTGCCGCTGGGGGGGAAGGACGACACCTTCGGCCCCCTGGGGTACACACTGCCGCTGGGGAGGAAGGAGGGCCCCTTCAGCTCCCTGTAACACACACTGCCGCTGGGGATGAAGGACGACACCTTCAGCTCCCTGGGGTTCACACTGCCGCTGGGGGGGAAGGACGCCACCTTCGGCCCCCTGGGGTACACACTGCCGCTGGGGGGGAAGGACGACACCTTCGGCCCCCTGTAACTCACGCTTTTGCTGGGGCGCAGGGACGTAATACTACGCTATCTCTGCCCGATATTCTGCTTCCTTCTGCAGATACTCCGCCAGTTCTCTCCTCACTTTCGGTACAAGTTCCTCTGTTAGGTGGGGCCCGTAGATAGCCAACCGCCTCTTCAGTATAGCGTCAAACCGTACGTGACTATACCAATATTCCAGTTTTGCTTGGTGTTCCCAGGATGCTGCTCCTCTCACTAGGGAAGCCATCCCACTGCTTGCCACCAATGTAACGGATCCCCTTCCGTTAATGGACGCTTCCTTGCTTGCGCCGAGGACCACAAGCACCGCACTGGACACCACAACCACCGCAGACTCCACAACCGCCGTAGCTTAACTGGAGTACCTCCAGCATTCAGGACCGTGTGGGAACGATCTCTCCTCCAGGAGAGGGTATCAGGGACAAGAAGAAAGAGATTAAAGCTCCAGGAAAAATGCAGAGCATAGCAATCCCCAGCGTGATACAGCAATTCCCTCCAATAACGAGACGAGGCTCCGTTTTGAAGCGTTAGAAAAACATGAACACTTTATTGAGGGCTACCCGCCCGTATTTATGCAGGTCCCCATCTGGTGTACACGCCCCTAGGGGACCAGAAGGAGGACTGTGACACAAGACAGATACGTAGCACTCAGGATACACAACACATCCCCATAATGCATCATGGTTTCCTCCTCTCTGCCCTGGAGACACCCGAAGAGCAATTCAATTGTCTCTCAGGACAAAGGGAAATCACCAATACACATGTGGGAACAACAGGACAGGAATCACCACTCAAACACACAATGTCACACCCTCACAGCAAACACAGACATTTAACCTATTCCCAGATAGCTCAAGTCTGAGGGCATATCATTAGGGGAATGCCGCTCAGAATACACGAATACAATAAAATTAGCTATCTGGGTGCCATTTTTTAATCCATACGGATGGGTCTGTCACAAATTTCAACCGCGTTCGGTCCTATTAACAGTCCAGACATGCGGCATAGTTCTGTTACACTGTTCTTGAAGGGTAATATGTCCCGGGGCCATATTCGTAGGGCAGGAGGCTAGCCATAAGTTTTCTACAATGCCCAGTGGCAAATGGCAGTTTGTCACAATACCTGGCACTAAAATTGACCTGTAAGGCTACCACAGCAGACTGCCTATGCGTGTTACTGCAAGGCAGTGTTCTACACCACTATACAGCCAGCCAGGAAATAGCTGTTTTTTAACGTGATTTGCCACAAATAAATTCAAATCGAATCAAATCTTTTTGGAAAATTCGGCGAACCGGCAGAATCGAATTTTTTTGAAATTCGCTCATCTCTACTAATGCCATCATCCGGCCCCATATAGAATCTTTTTTTGCCGGCAGCACATTGTGTTGTCTAAACAATGATTTAGGTGACTGCACCAACGTCCTATTACCTGATTAACAAGTGTCTTGTTCGTTCATCAAGTAATCTGCGCCACCTTTACACCGGCAGGTTATTGCTAAACGAGTTTTTGTACAAACATCATTATTTGCCCGAACATCTGGCAGTCAAAAGGGGCCTTTAGATGTACTGTATGAGGTAATGATGTTGTGCATGCATGCTATGGATATAAAAGTCGCAAACAAACTTCTCAAAACAGTAATACAATTTAATTTTGGTAAGTAGTAGATAAATCAGATTTCATTCTCCACTTGGGACAAGGTTTGATGTTAGTTAAATGATTTAGTGATCCGGTCTGTGGTTTGTGATGGAAGTTTCATCTGGCCATACATTCAAATGCATGATTTACCATTCAACGTGGAACAAGGTTCTCTAGAAGAAGAGCTTTTTGCAATTAGTGACTCTCTGCTCTGGCTTTTCTCCCTACTCACACACTTCCTCTGTGACACTTGCATGCTCCATATGTATTTTTCATATACTGTATGTCAGAAATGAGCAAACTGATTCTAAACTGATTCTCGAATTTTCATGGAATATCCCAAAAATTCACATTCCAGACAAATCTTTTGTGATTCGAACAAATCTGTCAAAATGGAGACAATCATTTTACACCATAAAGGGATGATCTGTGGACCATGTTTTAATCTAAAAATAAAATCTGATACTGCAGTATGTTATTAACCAGGCTGTTTATTACCACCGGCTACCATGGCCATATATGTTGCTGTGACAATACTAATGCTGAAAGGAGTTGAATACAAGCCTTGGAGGCCACAGAGTATCATACAAAACTTTTCAGCACTTTCAATTTGTCCCCGAATGGAATCTGCCGATTGTTTTGTTAAAGTTGGACCCAAAAAGAATTTCAAGATTTTTTTTTTATCTCTGTGTTTGTGTATACAGTATATATTTATATATATATATATAGCGACACAGTAAAAGGTTTGGTCTGGGAAAACAGGTATTTTCCTCCCAGCGTGTGCTGCTGGGCTGATTTACAGCCAGGTAAGGTCAAATACCGGACCGTATTTTAAGTGCCGATCCGGTTTTTGGCGGTACCTGGCTGTCCTTAAATAGGCAGCTGGGCTCAGAAGCCATGTCTCTGTGTTGGGATCTGGGAGCCTTGTGTCTGGATGAAGGCTTGCTACCTGTTTGGCGTGAAAACAGGTTGGTGCTGCTATGGTCAAGAACTCTTTGAGGCAGAACTGCCGCATGGTGTGAATTACCACCAACACCGTAAGGTGACTTTTTGCTTGATTATGACTGCTTGTTTTGTCACTTGCCTAAAGTGTGAATAAAATGCTGAACTGTTTGATCCAAATAACTTTATTGTGCCTCTATACTGCGCCCGCTAATCCTGTCTACCAGAGTGAAAACCCACAATTGGTGGAGGATGCGCGCAACGTGGTGAGGCTGGCGGGAACGCCAATATTTTTGGTTTCTGCATTTTTCAGGCATGGTTGTATGTCGTACATTAAACCAGCTGTATTACAACCAGTGCCCCGCGACAAAATGGAGGCTGTTGTGAAGGCCCTCATGGGGGCTAATCTGCAGCAGCGAGAGACAAACCTGCAGCAACATGAGGCTAATAAGCAGCAGCAGGAGACTAACCAGTTGCTGCAACAACACATGATGGCTTTGTAGACAGCAGGAGCAACCCCGAGCATCCACGATGCCCGGAAAGCAGTCCGTTCCGCGATTCATAAAATGACCCCTGTAGATGACATATGAGCCTGCAAGACCCCAGTATTATAACTTACTTCACCTCTTGCAAAAATGGCTACAGCCTGACATGCTGAGTCCCACTGCTATGCTGGATCGTCTTTTAGGCAATATTTTCTGGAGGGCTTTGCCATACCCTCTCCAGCACTTAATCGGTCAGGTGTCTCCTGGCAATGCCCTTGAGATGGTGGACCTGGTGGAATGTTATGAGCTACCAGGAATCTAAAGGAGGGTTCTGTCGGGGGGGAAGTGGGGTTGGCAAACCCCAGAAATCTCCACCCCAGGCCCGGAGATTTGAGCGGATAAAACCCGCCGGGTTATACCCACGGTAGACCTGGCTCCGATAGTCTGCTGGCGGTGTCAGGAGCCTGGCTATGTAAGGGATGACTGTCCCCATCGGGTTGAGCCCATGGACACTAACTATGGTTAATGTCAGTTGCTGTATGCCAGGAGGCTGTGTGCAACAGGTACCCCAGAGTCTCTAGATCATTTGTGCCAGACGGAAGTGGGAGACCCTAGTAAGGGCTACTCTGGTGCAGTCCACTGAGTATACTGGCCGGAAAATCAGGGTGATGTGCATCCATGGAGACTTAAAAGACTACCCCACTGCACTGGTGTCTCTAACTACGGTGGCCGGTAGATGGACCCACAAATCTACATTATGAACTTATAATAGGGAGAGACTTCCCGGGCTTCCTGGCACTGTGGCCTGCTATGAGAGTGACTGATACCCATGAGACAGGAGTAACCCTAGCAGAGTGGCCCGGCTCAGGGGGGAGACCAGGACCCTGGGAACCTGAGACCAAAGGGCCAGCGGTAGGGGTGACCGCCACTTTGGTGGAAGAGGGGCCGACAACCCCGCTAAGTGTGATGGTGGGAGACGTGGAGGACTTGCCGCCGGGTACTGAATTGACAGACCTCAGTGTCTCTGGGGATAATTTTGGTACCGCCCAACATTGGGACCTAACCCAATCCCGCACCTGGGAAAATGTGTTAATAGTAGATGGTGAACCACAACATCCTGGGGCAGAGTCAGTATTTCCCCGTTTTGTGGTTCATCAAGATATGTTTTATCGGGTAAACCAACTACGGGGTAAGCCTATTGAACAGTTGGTGGTCCCCAAGGCTTATCACAAGCTTGTGTTAGATCTAGCCCACCAACACGTTCTTGGGGGTCACCTGGGGCTGCAGAAAACTCAGGATCGTATTCTACAGCGGTTTTACTGGCCCAGCATATTCAAAGAAGTGGGCCAGTAAAGTCTTGCCCGACCTGCCAGATAGCTAGCCCCCAGCCACATTTTCGTAGTCCCCTAGTACCTCTCCCGATTATCGAAGTACCGTTTGACCGAATAGCTATGGACCTTATAGGCCCAGTACCGAAGTCCGCCAGAGGGCATCAACACATCTTAGTCATTCTAGACTACGCCACTCGGTAGCCGGAGGCGGTGCCACTGCGACATACCTCGACCAAACTCATAGCTAAGGAATTAATAGAGATGTTTTCCCGAGTAGGACTACCTAAAGAGGTTCTGACCGACCCTTTATGTCCAAGGTGATGAGGGAACTCTGTAAATTGCTGCACATAAAACAGCTATGGACGTTGGTTTACCATCTGCAAATGGACGGTCTGGTAGAAAGGTTTAACCAAACATTAAAAATTTGTTGAAAAGGGTGGTGGCTAAAGATGGAAAGGACTGGGACCTCCTTCTGCCCTATCTCATGTTCGCAGTGCGAGAGGTACCCCAGGCCTCTACTGGGTTCTCGCCCTTTGAACTGCTATATGGCAGACACCCTCGCGGTTTCTTGGACGTGGCCAAAGAGGCGTGGGAACAACAACCCACTCCACATAAAATTGTCATTGAGTACGTTACCCAGATGCAAGATCGGATAGAGACAGTGTTGCCTCTTGTTAGGGAGCCTATGGAGGCAGCTCAGCGAGCCAAGAGTCGGGTATATAATCGGCAGGCTCAGGTCCAGATCTTTAACCGGGTGAACGGGTTTTGGTTCTGGTGCCGACCATGGACAGTAAGTTCCTGGCTAGGTGGCAGGGGCCCTAAGAGGTACTCGAGAAAATTGGAGATGTAAACTACAAGCCAGGGCTGCGAAAGCCGGAGCAGGTTTACCATGTGAATTTACTCAAACTGTGAAAAAATAGGGAAACCTGTACAGAAGACAGCCCGCAGCCGGGTTTTCTAGGAGAAGAGGTACTGGCCCTTCTGTTTGATGCAAGAGAGGCGGCTGCCACAGTAAAACTTGTCTGACAGCCTCTCCTCTAAACAGACTCAGGAGGCCAGGGAGTTCGTTAGTCAGAACACAGATGTGTTCTCGGACCTTCCTGGATGCACTTCCATAATCCAGCATGACATTGTCACTGAGCCTCAGACAAAAGTCTGATTAAAACCATACCGGGTAACAGAGGCTCGGCAACAAGCCATATCGGAGGAGGTGCAGCTAATGTTGCAGCATGACATCATTGAGGAGTCAAAAAGTGAGTGGGCCAGTCCTATAGTATTCATACCCAAGCCAGACGGAATGTTGCGGTTTTGTAACGACTTTTGAAAACTTAACGAGGTTTCCAAATTCGATGGGTATTCCATGCCCCGGGTGGATGAGCTCATCGAGAGGTTAGGACAAGCCCGGTATTTTTCTGTTTTGGACCTCATGAAAGGGTACTGGCAGGTGCCCTTAACGGAGTCTGCCAAAGAGAAAACTGCCTTCATCACGCCTGAGGGGCTTTATCAATATAAGGTCTTATGCTTTGGTCTGCATGGCGCCCCCGCAAACTTTTCAGCGACTAATTGACATTGTGCTTCATCCACATCGTCAGTATGCTTCGGCTTACCTGGACAATATTGTCATCCACAGTACCGACTGGGAAAGTCACCTACCCAAAGTGCAGGCTGTAGTGGACTCCCTTCGGAAAGTTGGCCTAACGCTAACCCAAAATAATGTGCGATAGGGTTAGAAGAGACTAAGTACCTGGGGTATGTCATTGGGCGCAGAGTCATCAAACCCCAAGTGAACAAAATAGAGGCAAAACGGAATTGGCCCCTACCTGTCACCACTAGGCAAATAAAGTCATTCCTGGGAATGGTGGGCTATTACATGAGGTTTGTTCCCCACTTTGCTACTCTAGCCATGCCCTTGACAGGACTCTTGAAGGGACACAAGTCAATGATGGTTCGCTGGTATGATCGGGCGGAAGAGGCTTTCTCTGCTTTAAAGTCGCCCTGTGCGGGTCCCTGGTTTTGGTGACGCCTGACTTCAAAAGGGAGTTTATAGTACAGACCGATGCCTCCGAAGTCAGGAAGTCAATGGGGAAGTGCATCCCATTGTCTTCCTCAGCCGTAAGCTCACCCCAGCCGAGACCCGGTATAGTATAGTGGAGAGAGAGTGCCTGGCTATCAAGTGGGCACTAGAATCTCTCAACTATTATTTATTGAGGAGAAAATTCTGCCTGGAGATTGACCACTCCCCTCTCAAGTGGATTAGCCAGGCCAAGGATAGAAATGTCCAGATCACCCGATCATTTCTCTCCATACAAAACTAAGTTTTCGGTGAAACACAAGGCAGGCCGTTTGAAGGGAAACGCGGATGCCCTGTCCCGGGTACACTGTCTGGTGTGTGTTCACCCCCTCAGGTTTGAACAAAGGAGGGGGTATGTGACACAGTGAGAGGTTTGGTCTGGGAAAACAGGTATTTTTCTCCTAGCACGTGCTGCTGGGCTGATTTACAGCCAGGTGAGGTCAAATACCGGACCAGATTTTAAGTGCCAGTCCGGGTTTTGGCAGCACCTGGCTGTCCTTAAATAGGCAGCTGGGCTCAGAAGCCATGTCTCTGTGTTGGTATCTGGGAGCCTTGTGTCTGGATGAAGGCTTGCTACCTGTTTGGCGTGAAAACAGGTTGGTGCTGCTATGTACTAAAAAAACAAGGTCTGAGCAGGTAGATCCCCTAAATAATGGTAAAGGGGGGTTAGTCACTGAAGATAAGGAAAAGGCAGAGTTACTAAATGTTTTTTTTTTAGCTCTGTATATACAAAAAAATAAAGGGAACACAAAAATACCACATCCTAGATCTGAATTAATTAAATATTCTTCTGAAATACTTTGTTCTTTACATAGTTGAATGTGCTGACAACAAAATCACACAAAAATAAAAAAAATGGAAATCAAATTTTTCAACCCATGGAGGTCTGGATTTGGAGTCACACTCAAAATTAAAGTGGAAAAACACACTACAGGCTGATCCAACTTTGATGTAATGTCCTTAAAACAAGTCAAAATGAGGCTCAGTAGTTCGTGTGGCCTCTACGTGCCTGTATGACCTCCCTACAACGCCTGTGCATGTTCCTGATGAGGTGGCGGACGGTCTCCAGAGGGATCTCCTCCCAGACCTGGACTAAAGCATCTGCCAACTCCTGGACAGTCTGTGGTGCAACGTGACGTTGGTGGATAGAGCGAGACATGATGTCCCAGATGTGCTCAATTGGATTCAGGTCTGGGGAACGGGCGGGCCAGTCCATAGCATCAATGCCTTAGTCTTGCAGGAACTGCTGACACACTCCAGCCACATGAGGTCTAGCATTGTCTTGCATTAGGAGGAACCCAGGGCCAACCGCACAAGCATATGGTCTCACAAGGGGTCTGAGGATCTCATCTCGGTACCTAATGGCAGTCAGGCTACCTCTGGCGAGCACATGGAGGGCTGTGCGGCCCTCCAAAGAAATGCCACCTCACAGTATTACTGACCCAATGCCAAACCGGTCATGCTGGAGGATGTTGCAGGCAGCAGAACGCTCTCCACGGCGTCTCAAGACTCATGTCTCAAGATGTCACGTCTGTCACATGTGCTCAGTGTGAACCTGCTTTCATCTGTGAAGAGCACAGGGCGCCAGTGGTGAATTTGCCAATCTTGGTGTTCTCTGGCAAATGCCAAACGTCCTGCATGGTGTTGGGCTGTAAGCACAACCCCCACCTGTGGACGTCGGGCCCTCATATCACCCTCATGGAGTCTGTTTCTGATCGTTTGAGCAGACACATGCACATTTGTGGCCTGCTGGAGGTCATTTTGCAGGGCTCTGGCAGTGCTCCTCCTGTTCCTCCTTGCACAAAGGCGGAGGTAGCGGTCCTGCTGCTGGGTTGTTGCCCTCCTACGGCCTCCTCCACGTCTCCTGATGTACTGGCCTGTCTCCTGGTAGCGCCTCCATGCTCTGGACACTACGCTGACAGACACAGCAAACCTTCTTGCCACAGCTCGCATTGATGTGCCATCCTGGATAAGCTGCACTACCTGAGCCACTTGTGTGGGTTGTAGACTCTGTCTCATGCTACCACTAGAGTGAAAGCACCGCCAGCATTCAAAAGTGACCAAAACATCAGCCAGGAAGCATAGGAACTGAGAAGTGGTCTGTGGTCACCACCTGCAAAACCACTCCTTTATTGGGGGTGTCTTGCTAATTGCCTATAATTTCCACCTGTTGTCTATCCCATTTGCACAACAGCATGTGAAATTGATTGTCACTCAGTGTTGCTTCCTAAGTGGACAGTTTGATTTCACAGAAGTGTGATTGACTTGGAGTTACATTGTGTTGTTTAAGTGTTCCCTTTATTTTTTTGAGCAGTGTATTATAAGTGACAACCAACATGGGTTTACCAAGGACAGAAGTTGTCAGACTAAACTGATTTGTTTTTATAAGGAGGTGAGTAGAAGCCTGGACAGAGAGTGTTCCTGGATTTTGCAGAGGCTTTTGATACTGTCCCTCATAGATGTTTAATAGGTAAAGTAAGGTCTATAAGCTTTGAAAGTATACGGTAGTTTGTAATTGGATTGAAAACTGGCTGAAGGACTGTGTCCAGAGAGTTGTGGTCAATGATTACTATTTGGAATTGTCCCTGGTTATAAGTGGTGTACCCCAAAGTTCAGTGCTCGATTTCAAGCATGGGATTAATAGCACCATTTCTATTATTGAAGACGACACTAAGCTGTGTAGTACTGTGCAGTCTATAGAAGATGTCCTTAAAATACAAGTTATGCATTTTGGTAGTAATAATTAGTGATGGACGAACATCAGCCGGGAAGATTCGCCAACGAGATCGCTCGAACACGATCAAATGTTCGTGAACCGCAAGTTCGCGGCGGGCCCCATTCACTTTAATGGCAGGCAAACCTGAAAAACCTTCAGGTCATATTTGCAGCCACCAAATACTTACTAGAAGTGCACAAATCGTCCCACAACATGGACAGTGACATACCAGAGGGGGATCAATGGCAAAAATTCCCACAAAAAATATGTATTTTAATCAGGGTAAATAATGTAAGGTTAGATAGTACTCCAATCTGAATTTGTGGGCAGCAGGAGATGGTTCCCAAACCAGATAAATAATATAGATTCAGACTCCTGTACTCCACTTTGCTGTTTTGAATAGATGCTTTTATTTCAAAGAGCGGTTCCAGTCAAAAAAGTTTTTCGGCATACAGCCTTCTTCAGTACAACTGGTTGAGCCGCATAGGTGGAGAAAAAAGCGCAAGCCATACAGGGCCACAACTCTGCAACTACTTGCAACCCACTGCGGGTACCTCAACTTCAACTTTTACTCTGAGCTTTTTTCTCCACCTATGCGGCTCAACCAGTTGTACTGAAGAAGGCTGTATGCCGAAAAATGTTTTTGACTGGAACTGCTCTTTGAAATAAAAGCATCTATTCAAAATAGCAAAGTGGAGTACAGGAGTCTGAATCTATATTATTTTAATCAGGGGCCATTTTTATGCGTCTTAAAGGGAAACTATCAAAAATGTGCCCTGCTGGAGCCTAGAAAAACTTTATTTTAGGCCACGGGAGTACAGGCTCCAAACATTAGGCAATCACCGGACAGAAAACATCAAGTGATTATGTGGCTGGAGGTATATTAGACGGTCATTGGATATCAATTTTACTGCAGGCCAGTGGAGTACAGGCCCGAAAAATCATTCATTTACCGTACAGAAAAGAACAATTGATAATGTGGCTGGAGGTATATTAGACGGTCAATGGAGATCAATTTTACTGCAGGCCAGTGGACTACATGCCCCAAAAATTATTCATTCACCAGACAGAAAACATCAAGTGATTATGTGGCTGGAGGTATATTAGACGGTCATTGAATATCAATTTTACTGCAGGCCAGTACAAATACATGTCAAATACATATGTTTAAAAGAACTAAAAATATAAAATTGGATTAAAAACATGGCTAACGAAATCCCCCCTCTTGAATAAACTCCAAATGATAATAGGATGAAATTCAATAACACGTGGTCGTCACAGGTGTTGAATTCCACCGAGGCACCAACAATTAGGCATTCACCATGCAAAAAAGATCAAGTGATTATGTGGCTGGAGGTATATTTGACGGTCAATGGATATCAATTTTACTGCAGGCCAGTCGACTACAGGCCCCAAAAATGATTCATTCCCCGTACAGAAAAGATCAATTGATAATGTGGCTGGAGGTACATTAGGCGGTCACCGTATAACAATTTTACTGTTGGCCAGTTAGATTACAGGCCCCAAAAATTATGCATTCACCATACAGAAAAGAACAAGTGATTATGTGGCTGGAGGTACATTAGGTGGTCACCGTATAACAATTTTACTGTTGGCCAGTTAGATTACAGGGCCCAAAAATTATGCATTCACCGTACAGAAAAGATCAAGTTCCAACAAAGCGATAATTGCAGGTAGGTGCTTAATAACTAAGTCAAATACAACCCTTCTTTTTACATTATCAGCAGGTCCACGGACTTTCCAAGTTAGAATCCTATGTGTCATCCATGTTGTAATAAGAAAAGGAGAAAGAAAGCAGCAAAAAAAACAAAAACGAGAAAAAGAAGAAAAAAGAGAGAAAAAAAAGAGAGAAAGAGACAGAGGCCTCGATATCTCCAGCGACAACCAGAGGTTCATATTGGCATTTGTATATATCCCGCCTCCCTTTTCGTCATATGTGATAGGTAGGTTTGCACATTTTATCTGCCCAGTAATGGTTATGGGCGATTTCAATTTGGTTATGGAACCTACAAGGGATAGAGTGTCAACGTTGACAGACTATGGGAGCACGACGAGACCATTCTCTATTCTATACAGAATCTGCCAGGAAATGGCATTTATTTATGTATGGCGATATCTGTATGGGAATAGAGAGGCCTTCTCATGTTTTAGTCAATCCTATAAGGCACTGTCCCGAATTGATCTCGCCCTCACAAATAGCGAATTTATAGATAGAGTAAGAAAAATTAGATATGAAGTACACAGCATCTCTGACCATTCCCCGGTTTTAATAATAGTTGGTGAATGTAATAGGATAAACATAAATAGATATTTTTAATTAAATCCACACTGGATTCAAATAGTAGGTTTTAATAATAGTAGGTTTTAATAATAGTTGGTTTTAATAATAGTTGGTGAATGTAATAGGATAAACATAATAGTTAGTGAATGTAATAGGATAAACATAAATAGATATTTTAAATTAAATCCACGCTGGATTCAAATAGTAGGAAAACAAGTAATCATAAACAGTGAAATATGAGAATTCTGGGAATGTAATATAAATACTGCACATATACACATGGTTTGGGATGCATTAAAAGCGTACCTACGTGCAGGAACCCCAAAAAATTTAGAGGGGAATATTAGTAGATTAGAAGTCGAAATTACTAAAGATAATAATATAAAGATTCAAGAACAATAAAAAAAATGCTAGGGAGGAATACACAAAATATCTAATTAATAAGGCAAAATAATTTTTGTGAGGCAAGAAAACCAGGAAGAATGTTGACACATGTATAAATAAAATCAACAATATAAAAATGAGGGCAGGGAATACCACATATCATTCCGGTATTATCAAGCGGTAACATTATTTTGCTACCCTATATCAAAGTGGGTCGGAAGTAAAGGTAGACGATATAGATTTCTTTATCAATAATATTGAGATACCAGAATTAACCGCACAAAAAAATGAATGGTTAAATAGACCAATTCAATTGGCGGAATTACAAACTGCATTGGGAACCATTAATGGTAATACAACCCCTGGATCGGATGGATTCCCATTTGAACTGTATAGAAGCCACGGGGAGGTTTTACTTCCCTGCCTATTAGAAGTATTAAACGAATCCTGGAAACTGGGATCCTTGACTCCCTCTTTTATGGATGCAATCATTACCCTGGTGTTAAAAAAAGATAAGGACTGTCAGGAAATTGGTTCTTATAGAGCAATATCACTGTTAGGCTACATGCACACGAACGTTGTTTGTTTCCGTGTCCGTTCCGTTTTTTTTGCGGATAGAATGTGGATCTATTAATTTCAATGGGTCCGCAAAAAACGCGGACAGCACACCGTGTGCTGTCCGCATCAGTATGTCCGTTCCGTTGCCCCGCAAAAAAAATAGTGCATGTCCTATTTTTTTCTAGTTTGCGGACAAGGATAGGCATTATTACAATGGATCCGCAAAAAAAAAGCGGATCCGCAAAAAAAAGGATGCCATACGGAACGTCATCCTTTTTTTTGTGGATCCGCAATTTGCGGACCGCAAAACACATACGGTCATGTGCATGTAGCCTTAAACACGGATTATAAAGTCCTGACTAACCTTCTAGCAAATAGATTAAAAACAGTGATTCATAAACTAATACACCAAGATCAAACCGGATTCATCCCTAGGAGGAATGCTCAGGAAAATATACGGAGGGTGTTTCTTAATATCCAGGTCGGGGAAGGTGAGGACCGATCCATCCTATCATTAGATGCTGCAAAAGCGTTTGATAGGGTGGAATGGTCCTTCCTTTGGAAAGTCATGGAAAGAATGAAACTGGGGAACAGTTTCATTAAATGGGTTCAAATCTTATATCGCCAACCTACAGCTAAAATCCGCATAAATGGCGAGTACACATCACCCTTTGTTTTGCAGCGTGGTACTAGACAGGGTTGCCCTCGCTCCCAGTTATTATTTGCAATCTTTTTGGAACCCCTCGCCTGTAAAATTAGAACAGACGAAGAAGTGGAGGGTTTTGGTGGGAGAGGGACGGACGATAAGATAAGTCTATACGCTGATGACGTTCTCTTATTCCTGAAAGCTGGATATAGGGTATTGCCAAGACTTATGAAATCGATTGATGATTTTGGATCTCTATCCGGATATGAAATAAACTGGGAAAAATCACTGTTATTACCACTAAAACAAACAGCCCGTGCAAAAATAATAAGGTTCATATATTGGCCCCCACGGAATCATTTAGTTATTTGGGAATAAAGGTGGGAGCAAATCTAGGAGCCTATAGCAGATTAAATATAACCTCGATGATAAATAAAGTTAGGGGAAAAATTAGACTATGGCAGAAACTCCCATTATCACAGATAAATAGAATTGCTTTGATCAAGATGATTCTCTTACCAGTAATATTGTACATACTAATTGCCAGCTCAATATTGATTGAAGACTCCTTTTTCAACTTATTAGAGAGATTAATTAATGAGTTAATATGGGGACGGAAACGTGTCAGGATTAGAGTTGAACGAACACCTGGATGTTCGGGTTCGACGAGTTCGGCCGAACTTTCGAAAAATGTTCGGGTTCGGGATCCGAACTCGACCCGAACTTCATCCCGAACCCGAACCCCATAGAAGTCAATGGGGACCCGAACTTTTGGGCACTAAAAAGGCTGTAAAACACACCCGGAAAGGGCTAGAGGGCTGCAAAAGGCAGCAAAATGTAGTTAAATCCCCTGCAAACAAATGTAGATAGGGAAATGATGAGTTAACATAAAATAAATAAAAATTAAACAATATTATTTGGAGTGAGGTCCCATAGCACAGAATCAGGCTTCAAGTCACCCACCAATGGAGAAGGTCACTTACTATTATTTTGACCACAGCACCCAGACAAAGGAGAGAGGTCCCACAGCAGAGAACCAGGCATCATATCACCCACCACAGGAGTAGGCCACCATTTAGTTACTTTGACCCCTACACCCAGACGGAGGAGAGAGGTTACACAGCAGAGAATCAGGCATTTAGATCACCCACCACAGGAGTAGGCCACCATTGAATCAGACCCCGGCAACCATGTCAGATGGCACAAGCATAAGCTTTATATCAATCAGCACAGGAGAAGGCGACTTTGACAGACTTTGACCCCTACACCCGGACGGAGGAGAGAGGTTTCAAAGCAGAGAATCAGGCATTTAGATCACCCACCACAGGAGTAGGCCCCAATTTAATGGGACCCCGGCAACCATGTCAGATGGCACAACCATCAGCTTCATATCAATCAGCACAGGAGAAGGCGACTTTGAAAGACTTTGACCCCTACACCCAGACGGAGGAGAGAGGTTTCACAGCAGAGAATCAGGCATTTAGATCACCCACCACAGGAGTAGGCCCCCATTGAATCAGACCCTGGCAACCATGTCAGATGGCACAACCATCAGCTTTATATCAATCAGCAAAGGAGAAGGCGACTTTGAAAGACTTTGACCCCTACACCCAGATGGAGGAGAGAGGTTTCACAGCATAGAATCAGGCATCATATCAACCACCACAGGAGAAGCCACCATTTAGTTACTTTGACCCCTGCACCCAGGAAGAGGAGAGAGGCACCACAGCACATATTCTGGCATCATATCAGCCACCACAGGAGAAGCCACCATTGAGTTACTTTGACCCCCGCACCCAGGAAGAGGAGAGAGGCACCACAGCACATATTCTGGCATCATATCAGCCACCACAGGAGAAGCCACCATTGAGTTACTTTGACCCCCGCACCCAGGAAGAGGAGAGAGGCACCACAGCACATATTCTGGCATCATATCAGCCACCACAGGAGAAGCCACCATTGAGTTACTTTGACCCCTGCACCCAGGAAGAGGAGAGAGGCCCCACAGCACATATTCTGGCATCATATCAGCCACCACAGGAGAAGCCACCATTTAGTTACTTTGACCCCTTCACCCAAACAGAGGAGAGAGGTTCCACATCAGAGAATCAGGCATCATATCAACCACCACAGGAGTAGGCCACAATTTAATGGGACCCCGGCAACCATGTCAGATGGCACAACCATCAGCTTCATATCAATCAGCACAGGAGAAGGCGACTTTGAAAGACTTTGACCCCTACACCCAGACGGAGGAGAGAGGTTTCACAGCAGAGAATCAGGCATTTAGATCACCCACCACAGGAGTAGGCCCCCATTGAATCAGACCCTGGCAACCATGTCAGATGGCACAACCATCAGCTTTATATCAATCAGCACAGGAGAAGCCACCATTGAGTTACTTTGACCACTGCACCCAGGAAGAGGAGAGAGGCCCCACAGCACATATTCTGGCATCATATCAGCCACCACAGGAGAAGCCACCATTGAGTTACTTTGACCCCCGCACCCAGGAAGAGGAGAGAGGCACCACAGCACATATTCTGGCATCATATCAGCCACCACAGGAGAAGCCACCATTGAGTTACTTTGACCCCTGCACCCAGGAAGAGGAGAGAGGCCCCACAGCACATATTCTGGCATCATACTAACCACCACAGGAGAAGCCACCATTGAGTTACTTTGACCCCTGCACCCAGGAAGAGGAAAGAGGCACCACAGCACATATTCTGGCATCATATCAGCCACCACAGGAGAAGCCACCATTTAGTTACTTTGACCCCTGCACCCAGGAAGAGGAGAGAGGCCCCACAGCACATATTCTGGCATCATACTAACCACCACAGGAGAAGCCACCATTGAGTTACTTTGACCCCTGCACCCAGGAAGAGGAGAGAGGCCCCAAGCACATATTCTGGCATCATATCAGCCACCACAGGAGAAGCCACCATTGAGTTACTTTGACCCCCGCACCCAGGAAGAGGAGAGAGGCACCACAGCACATATTCTGGCATCATATCAGCCACCACAGGAGAAGCCACCATTGAGTTACTTTGACCCCCGCACCCAGGAAGAGGAGAGAGGCACCACAGCACATATTCAGGCATCATATCACACACCACAGGAGAAGGCCTCTTTCAGTGATTTAGGCCTTTGGACCCAGACAGAGGAGAGAGGCACCACAGCACATATTCTGGCATCATATCAGCCGCCACAGGAGAAGCCACCATTGAGTTACTTTGACCCCTGCACCCAGGAAGAGGAGAGAGGCCCCACAGCACATATTCTGGCATCATATCAGCCACCACAGGAGAAGCCACCATTTAGTTACTTTGACCCCTGCACCCAGGAAGAGGAGAGAGGCACCACAGCACATATTCTGGCATCATATCAGCCACCACAGGAGAAGCCACCATTGAGTTACTTTGACCCCTGCACCCAGGAAGAGGAGAGAGGCCCCACAGCACATATTCTGGCATCATACTAACCACCACAGGAGAAGCCACCATTGAGTTACTTTGACCCCTGCACCCAGGAAGAGGAGAGAGGCCCCACAGCACATATTCTGGCATCATATCAGCCACCACAGGAGAAGCCACCATTGAGTTACTTTGACCCCCGCACCCAGGAAGAGGAGAGAGGCACCACAGCACATATTCTGGCATCATATCAGCCACCACAGGAGAAGCCACCATTGAGTTACTTTGACCCCTGCACCCAGGAAGAGGAGAGAGGCCCCACAGCACATATTCTGGCATCATACTAACCACCACAGGAGAAGCCACCATTGAGTTACTTTGACCCCTGCACCCAGGAAGAGGAGAGAGGCCCCAAGCACATATTCTGGCATCATATCAGCCACCACAGGAGAAGCCACCATTGAGTTACTTTGACCCCCGCACCCAGGAAGAGGAGAGAGGCACCACAGCACATATTCTGGCATCATATCAGCCACCACAGGAGAAGCCACCATTGAGTTACTTTGACCCCCGCACCCAGGAAGAGGAGAGAGGCACCACAGCACATATTCAGGCATCATATCACACACCACAGGAGAAGGCCTCTTTCAGTGATTTAGGCCTTTGGACCCAGACAGAGGAGAGAGGCACCACAGCACATATTCTGGCATCATATCAGCCACCACAGGAGAAGCCACCATTGAGTTACTTTGACCCCTGCACCCAGGAAGAGGAGAGAGGCCCCACAGCACATATTCTGGCATCATATCAGCCACCACAGGAGAAGCCACCATTTAGTTACTTTGACCCCTGCACCCAGGAAGAGGAGAGAGGCACCACAGCACATATTCTGGCATCATATCAGCCACCACAGGAGAAGCCACCATTGAGTTACTTTGACCCCTGCACCCAGGAAGAGGAGAGAGGCCCCACAGCACATATTCTGGCATCATACTAACCACCACAGGAGAAGCCACCATTGAGTTACTTTGACCCCTGCACCCAGGAAGAGGAGAGAGGCCCCACAGCACATATTCTGGCATCATATCAGCCACCACAGGAGAAGCCACCATTGAGTTACTTTGACCCCCGCACCCAGGAAGAGGAGAGAGGCACCACAGCACATATTCTGGCATCATATCAGCCACCACAGGAGAAGCCACCATTGAGTTACTTTGACCCCCGCACCCAGGAAGAGGAGAGAGGCACCACAAAACATATTCAGGCATCATATCACACACCACAGGAGAAGGCCTCTTTCAGTGATTTAGGCCTTTGGACCCAGACAGAGGAGAGAGGCACCACAGCACATATTCTGGCATCATATCAGCCACCACAGGAGAAGCCACTATTGAGTTACTTTGACCCCTGCACCCAGGAAGAGGAGAGAGGCCCCACAGCACATATTCTGGCATCATATCAGCCACCACAGGAGAAGCCACCATTTAGTTACTTTGACCCCTGCACCCAGGAAGAGGAGAGAGGCACCACAGCACATATTCTGGCATCATATCAGCCACCACAGGAGAAGCCACCATTTAGTTACTTTGACCCCTTCACCCAAACAGAGGAGAGAGGTTCCACATCAGAGAATCAGGCATCATATCAACCACCACAGGAGTAGGCCACAATTTAATGGGACCCCGGCAACCATGTCAGATGGCACAACCATCAGCTTCATATCAATCAGCACAGGAGAAGGCGACTTTGAAAGACTTTGACCCCTACACCCAGACGGAGGAGAGAGGTTTCACAGCAGAGAATCAGGCATTTAGATCACCCACCACAGGAGTAGGCCCCCATTGAATCAGACCCTGGCAACCATGTCAGATGGCACAACCATCAGCTTTATATCAATCAGTACAGGAGAAGCCACCATTGAGTTACTTTGACCCCTGCACCCAGGAAGAGGAGAGAGGCCCCACAGCACATATTCTGGCATCATATCAGCCACCACAGGAGAAGCCACCATTTAGTTACTTTGACCCCTTCACCCAAACAGAGGAGAGAGGTTCCACATCAGAGAATCAGGCATCATATCAACCACCACAGGAGTAGGCCACAATTTAATGGGACCCCGGCAACCATGTCAGATGGCACAACCATCAGCTTCATATCAATCAGCACAGGAGAAGGCGACTTTGAAAGACTTTGA
>NC_053394.1:335151217-335176465 GCF_905171765.1 Bufo bufo | reverse complement strand
TAAATTTCTAAAATTCGTCTTTAATTGGCCCTTTCCTTCGATCCTTCTGCTTTAATAACTTTTCCCATATTTCCGCTCAATCAAAACTATATTTCATCCATTTATTTCGCTTGGATGTGGTCTCTCTTTCTCACGCTCCCTCTCCAGCGTGGAACCCTGATTCGTCGATAACCGTGATCAACATGGTGGGCTCAGAAAATAACATCAAAAGTTGATAGAGAAGATATCCAAATGGATGGTGGACGTCACTGGGGCACCTCTGCATAGGTGACAGGAACATAAATTTAAAAAAATCGTCTGTTACATTGTCAAGTGACATTTTACCAATTTTGCCGGATAGAAACCCCTGCTCTGCGTAGGTGATAGGGAATTCAATTTCAGAAATTCTTATTTAATTGATGCGCGCCACCTCTTTTCATTCAATGCTTAAACTTTAACAAGTTGTCCCACATTTGCGCTTCAATAATTTATCCCACATTTCCGCTTTATCATATTTAATTTGAAACAATTAACTTCCCTTGGATGTGGTCTCCCTTTCTCACGCTCCCTCTCCGGCGTGGAACCCTGATTCGCCGATAACCGTGATCAACATGGTAGGCTCAGAAAAGAACATTAAAAGTTGATAGAGAAGATATCCAAATGGATGGTGGACATCACAGGGACGTGCGATCAGGCAGAAGTTATCTAGAGTCAACAAAGCGGCAGCAGGGCATCTCCTGTCTAACGTTTCCTAATCCAAAATACTGCAGTGACATTCCCTGTAATTTTTAATTAATCATTCAAATAACAGGGCATCTTAAGAGTCCTGTATTGATATTCATCGTCACTACCTCCCCGAGTCGGGAGTGGGTAATTGCCGCGCGCCCCCTCGTTTCCTTCAATTCTTCCATTTTAATAGCTTCTCCCACATTTCCGCTCGATCACAATAAAATTTCATCCATTGATCTCCCTTGGATGTGGTCTCTCTTTCTCACGCTCCCTCTCCGGGGTGGAACCCTGATTCGCCGCTAACCGTGATCAACATGGTAGGCGCAGAAAAGAACATCGAAAGTTGATAGAGCAGATATCCAATTGGATTGTGACATCACGAGGACGTGTGACATGGTGGGGCAGTATGTTTGCAAACGCCTACACGAACTGAATGATGGTTCTGCCCCTTGCAACTTCTGGGTCTCCAAATTGGGCACATAGTCTGAGCTTGCCCTTTACATCTTGGAGGTGCTGGCCTGCCCTGCAGCCAGTGTATTGTCTGAACGTGTGTTTAGCACGACTGGAGGGGGTTATCACAGGTTATATTTGACAATGTTTTGGGGTGTACCCTAATTAAAAAAATAATAATAATTTAAAACCAAAAAGCAGTGTAGGCTACCTCCTCCTCCTCCACCACCGCTTCCACCTACACCGCCACATCCACCACCTCCTCAACCTCCTACTCCATTTGGACCTCGTCCTCCTAGATCAAGATTAAAAAAAAATATTTTTACGTATTTAAGGTTATTTAAAGTCATTTTCCTATCCACATTTGTTTGCAGAGCACTTGCCATGCTCTTAACCACATTTTGATGCCATTTGCAGCCCTCTAGCCCTCCATTACATTTTTACAGCCATTTTAGTGCTCAAAAGTTTAGGTCCCCATTGACTTCAATGGGGTTTGGGTTCCAGGTGTCCGCTCAACTGTATTTATAGGTCAAATTAAAGGTGGAAAAAGTTCTGAAATGATTTATCTTTGTCTCATTTTTTTACATCACAGAAACCTAACATTTTAACAGGGGTGTGTAGACTTTTTATATCCACTCTATATAGTATTTTGCAGATTACTTTTTTTTTTACAATGTGCAAATAGTACTACTAACCCCTCCATCCACCCCTACATACAGGGTAATACAGCACCACATACCTTTAACATCCAGTGACGTCTCTTTGATGTAGATGTTCTCTTTCCTCATCTTCTCCTTTCAGACCTTCAGACCAGACCACCATTTTTCAGCCATTTCTCGTCTCTGCAGTTTGACAAACAAAATCTTAGTTTACTACTTTTCCATCATTCTCCCATCTTCTGGACAAATCATCCTACCACCCCCAATACTGTGCCGCTGTGCTACCCAGTACTGTACTGCAGAAACAGATAAACCCCCTGATAATAGTAGTATCATGCAGATAGTGCCCTTCAATGATTATTGTCACACAGTGCCCTAAAATAACTCCGCCAAGCAAATAGTGCCCCTGACATAACGTCCCCCAAAAATAATTGTGGTAAGCTGATACTGTGCCAAGGTGCCCCCACAGTAATAGTGCTCCTAAAAGTCCCACCAATAGAATAATTCTCTGCTAGAGCACACATTGTAGTAATAGTGCTCCTATAGTGCCCCCAACATGTCCCCACTGTGCCCCAGAAGTAATAATGCTCCCATAGTGCCCATACTAGTAATCATGTTCACCATAGACCCCCAGTAGTAATAAAGCCCATCATAATGCCCCCAGTAGTAATAAATCGACTTATAATGTGCCAGTGCAAAAAATACCCCTTTTTAATGTCCCCAGTTGAGGTAATGTCCCCATAGTGCCCCCATAATGTGCCAGTATAAAATACCACTATATAGTGCCCCCAGTAAATGCCCCCATAGTGCTCCTCTCCCCCTTCTTCCTAGTGCCCCCCATAATGTACCAGTATAAAATGCCCCATATATAGTGCCCCAGTAGATGCCCTCAGTGTCCCCCATAATTTGCAAGTATAAAATACCCCTTCTTAGTGCCCCCCATAGATGAGCCCATAGTACTGCTCTCTCCCCTTCCCCATAGTACCCACCATAATGTGCCCCAGTATAAAATGCCCCTATACAGAGCCCCCATATAAAATACCCCTTCATTGTGTCCTCAGTAGATGCCCCATAGTGCCCCCAATAATGTTCCATTAAGAAGTGCCCCTATAGATGCCCCCATAGTGCCAACCAATAATGTGCCAGTAAAAAGTGCCACCAATAATGTGCCAGTAAGACGTGCACCCATAGATGCCCCCACAGTGCCCCCTATAATGTGCCAGTAAGATGTGCCCCCATAGATGCCCCCGATAATGTGCCAGTAACAAGTGCCCCAATCATGTGCCAGTAACAAGGGCCGCCATAGATGCCCCCCAATCATGTGCCAGTAACAAGTGCCCCCATAGATGCCCCCAATCATGTGCCAGTATCAAGTGCCCACATAGATGCCCCCAATTCATGTGCCAGTAACAAGTGCCCACATAGATGCCCCCCATTCATGTGCAAGTAACAAGTGCCCCCATAGATGCCCCCCAATCATGTGCCAGTAACAAGTAACCCCATAGATGCCCCCAATCATGTGCCAGTAACAAGAACCCTCATAAATGCCCCCCAATCATGTGCCAGTAACAAGTGCCCTCATAGATGCCCCCAATAATGTGCCAATAACAAGTGCCCCCATAGATGCCCCCCAATCATGTGCTAGTAACAAGTGCCCCCATAGATGCCCCCCAATCATGTGCCAGTAACAAGTGCCCCCATAGATGCCCCCCAATCATGTGCCAGTAACAGGTGCCCCCATAGATGCCCCCAATCATGTGCCAGTAACAGATGCCCCCATAGATGCCCCCCAATCATGTGCCCCAATAAACACTTATACTTACCTCTATCAGGCTGGCAGCGATGCGATGCAGGCCTCTTCCGGCCTGTGTCCCGCGCTGTACGGCTCAGGCACTAGGCCTGCAGCCTAACAGAGGAACGGGGAAGGGAGACACCTCTACCTTCCCTGCCCCGCCGCAGCACTTCCATCTGTATCGCTGTCCTGAGGATGGCGATACAGATGACTATGGAGATGAGCACTTCCACAATGGAAGCGCTTATCTCCCTGTGCCCTGCCGCCAATTCCCACATCACCAGTGGCCAGCTGGGCTCAAGAGGCAGCTGCCTTGGGCCCTCCAGGAGCAACTGGGCTGGGGCAGCTGCCCCTTTTGCCCTGCGTTAAAGACAGCCTTGCCTGTGCCCGCTTCTTAGATTTGATGTGGATATTTAGTTTAGAAATAATGAGCCTATGGTCAGTCCAGCAGTCAGCACTCAGCATGGCCCTAGTTACTCTTACATCCTGTATGTCTTTCCTCCGCACTATGAAGTAATCAATTAGATGCCAGTGCTTGGAGCGTGGGTGCATCCAGGACATCTTTTTGCAATTAGGTAGGCGGAAGATGGTGTTAGTAATGACCAAGTCATGAGCAGCAAAAGTCTCCAATAGTAATAGACCATTGCTGTTACATGTGCTGATTCTGTTTTTGCCAATGACGCCATCCCAGGTGGAGTGATTGGATCCCACTCTAGCATTAAAATCACCAAGTATAATCATTCTATCAGTGCGCTTCACAGATGAAAGTAGGGCATTGAGATCATTATAAAACTTGTCCTTTACTTCATCTGAATTTGCCATTGTGGGTGCATAGGCACTGAACAGCTAGCTTGTTTTCCACGTAGTAATGGAAGTTGCAGTGACATGAGTCGATCGTTTACACCCTTAGGAAGATTGGCAAGTTGGCGAACAAGATGATTTTTAACTGCAAAGCCAACTCCAGACTCACGACGTTGGTCACTGCCACGTTCACACCAAAAGAATGTGCAGCTGCCTCCTGTTTCTGTGAGTTGACCTTCATTTGCTAAGCGAGTTTCACACAATGCCGCAATGTCAATGTCGAACCATGCAAGGGTTCTTTCTGGTCGATCTGCTAATGGGTTGTCTTGAAGCGTAAGTACATTCCATGTACCAATAGTAAGTGGTAATAGCTTTTGTCTCATCTTGGGTTTTGTATTTTGATCGCATGAAATGAGATTCCCTTTAGCCGCGGTAAGCTGGACAGGGTTTTGAGAGAAGCAACAATGTTTAGGGCACCTTTTCTAGCCCCTTCCTAATACTACGGAGGTGAGCAGTGTTATCCTAAAGAGGGCTGCTCCAGTGGAGGATCCAGAGCCTGGTCTCGGGAGGGGCACTTCCAGATTATTTTCTGTCCGCCGCCACAAAACAATGGTGCTTATAGAACAGACTACACAGTGTAGAGGTATACTGTATATTGTGTGGCACAGTGTATGCTATATGTGTATAACAAACATATTTCACATGAAAACTTACAATTACTTGGCTTGGCCCTTGGGGATCGCGGACACCAATTCAACACTTTGGCTGGGGGGCTCGGTGGAGCTGATGTTGTGTTTTATCCTAATGAGAAAGATTTCATAATAAGCATTTGGAGAAGGGGCAGTGGGGTTGCAGAGCAGGGAGAGGCTGGTGCTGCTACTAGGGGGTCATACCATAGGGGAGTAATAAAGCCCAACATAATGCCCCCCCCCCCACCCAGTAGAAATAATTCTCCTTATAATGTGACAGTGCAAAAAATACCCCCTTGTAATGCCCCCAGTTGAGCTAATGTCCCCATAGTGCCCCCATAATGTGCCAGTATAAAATACCACTATATAGTGCCCCCAGTAAATGCCCCCATAGTGCTGCTCTCCCCCCTTCCTTCTCCTAGTGCCCCCATGATTTACCAGTATAAAATTCCCCATATATAGTGCCTTAGTAGATGCCCTCAGTGTCCCCCATAATCTGCAAGTATAAAATACCCCTTCTTAGTGCCCCCCGTAGTTGACCCCATAGTACTCCTCTCCTCCCTTCCCCATAGTACCAACCATAATGTGTCTCAGCATAAAATGCTACTGTACAGAGCCCCCCCATATAAAATACCCCTTCTTTGTGGCCTCAGTAGATGCCCCTATAGTGCCTCCAATAATGTGCCAGTAATAAGTGCCCCCAATAATGTGACAATAACAAGAGCCCCCCATCATGTGCCAGTAATAAAAGCACCCCCCCCATCATATGCCAGTAATAAAATCCCCCCCAATGTGCCAGTAAAAGTATTGTACATACAGTCAGGTCCATAAATATTGGGACATCGACACAATTGTAACATTTTTGGCTCTATACACCACCACAATGGATTTGAAATGAAACAAGATGTGCTTTAACTGCAGACTGTCAGCTTTAATTTGAGGGTATTTACATCCAAAAAACTAAACAAACCCATCAGAGAGATAGCAAAAACATTAGGCGTGGTCAAAACAACTGTTTGGAATATTCTTAAAAAGAAGGACCGCACTGGTGAGCTCAGCAACACCAAAAGACCTGGAAGCACACGGAAAACAATAGTGGTGGATGAAGAATTCTTTCCCTGGTGAAGAAAACACCCTTCACAACAGTTGGCCAGATAAAGAACACTCTCCAGAAGGTAGGTGTATGTGTGTCAAAATCAACAGTTAAGAGAAGACTTCACTAGAGTGAATACAGAGGGTTCACCACAAGATGTAAACCATTGGTGAGCCTCAAAAACATGAAGGCCAGATTAGAGTTTGCCAAACATCATTAAAAAAAACCTTCACAGTTCTGGAACAACATCCTATGGACAGATGAGACCAAGATCAACTTGTACCAGAGTGATGGGAAGAGAAGAGTATGGAGAAGGAAAGGAACTTCTCATGATCCTAAGCATATGGAGAAGGAAAGGAACTTCTCATGATCCTAAGCATACCACCTCATCAGTGAAGCATGGTGGTGGTAGTGTCATGGCGTGTGCATGTATGGCTGCCAATGGAACTGGTTCTCTTGTATTCATTGATGATGTGACTGCTGACAAAAGCAGGAGGATGAATTCTGAAGTGTTTCGGGCAATATTATCTGCTCATATTCAGCCAAATGCATCAGAACTCATTGGAGGGCGCAGATGGACAATGACCCAAAGCATACTGCAAAAGCAACCAAAGAGTTTTTTAAGGGAAAGAAGTGGAATGTTATGCAATGGCCAAGTCAATCACCGGACCTTAATCCGATTGAGCATGCATTTCACTTGTTGAAGACAAAACTGAAGGGAAAATGCCCCAAGAACAAGCAGGAACTGAAGACAGTTGCAGTAGAGGCCTGGCAGAGGATCACCAGGGATGAAACATAGCGTCTGGTGATGTCTATGCGTTCCAGACTTTAGGCTGTAATTGACTGCAAAGGATTTGCAACCAAGTATTAAAAAGTGAAAGTTTGATTTAATAGTATTATTCTGTCCCATTACTTTTGGTCCCTTAACAAATAGGAGGCACATATGCAAAATTTTGTAATTCCTACACCGTTCACCTGATTTGGATGTAAATACCCTCAAATTAAAGCCGACAGTCTGCAGTTAAAGCCCATCTTGGTCTCATTTAAAATCCATTGTGGTGGTGTATAGAGCCCAAAAATTTTGAATTGTGTCGATGTCCCAATATTTATGGACCTGACTGTATAAAAATAAAAATAAAAACACTCATACTTACCTCCATGTCAGCGATGCGATGCAGGCCTCTTGCGGCCTGTGTCCCATGCTGTATGGCTCAGGCCGGCAGCCTATCAGAGGGAGGGGAAGGGACACGCCTCTCCCTCCCCTGCCGCAGCACAGCCACCTGTATCGCTGTCCTGAGGAGGGTGATACAGATGACTATGGAGATGAGCGCTTCCACAATGGAAGCGCTCATCTCCCTGTGCCCTGCCGCCGCCGCCCCCCACTTCTGAGCAGGGCCGCGCCACCAGCTTGGGGGGGGGGGGGCAATTGCCCCGTTGCCCCCCTGGATCTGCCATTGGGCTGCTTTGTCACTCTTACGCCGAATCCAGCTGTTGCTTTGTCAGCATGAACATGACAATTAGACCTGAGCCGCCACTGTGCAGGTCCAAGTCCACAGCTCCCAGTGATTCCACACCTGCTGGTTCATCGCTCGCCTATCGCCATAGGACTTTGAACTGGTCGAGATGTCAAGACTTGCGCGTGAATTTGTATTCAAGTGAGGGAGAAGTGCGCAGAGTCAGCGTCACTCTCTCTTCCCAGATTACATCTTGCTCCAATGGAAGGACAGAAGTCGAGACGGTTAGAGATAGGCTGGGCGCAGTGGTTGACCAGGGCATCTTTTGTGTCTTGCCGTGCTCTTAGTGTACCACATCGCTTGCAGATACTGCCTTCATGGCCGTTGGTCCTATTTAGTAGTGCTCTTCCGCTCACTCCGCCAGACTTCACATGTTCAGGATAGACAAATTCCCCTGTTACCGAAGATCAATGACCCAACGGCTACTCTCGACCTGGTTTAGCCAGCCTGTTGAAGCTGTTGCTTGGGGTGTGGCCGCTGTGCATGTTACAGCTACTGGGAGCCACAAGTGAGAGCTGAGTGTCAGGTGGGGATCAAAGATGTACAAGATGCCCTGAAAAGAGCACGACATGCCCTCCACCAGAGGTACTACCCCTCCCTAGACATCCCAGACACCTCAACTATGTCCTAAACGGAGCCCCAAAAGTAGTGGAGGGTGCACTGCGCATGCGCAGCCATTGGCGGCAGTATTAGACTGCCATATCATCACTAATTCTGCCCAACAGGCTTTAGCTGCAACGTACAGACAATATTTCAGAATGGTATACAGAATCACACTATATATATATATATATATATATATATAGATATATACACATAAAATGAAAAATTATAACAGTGTGGTCCTAAATTAGCCCTGTCTTTAAGGGGTGTAAGGATCAGTAACCATTCAGTGGGACAAATCTGCTAGAGACATCTGGGAGAGCATAAGCTTTTTCACATTGGAACTAAAGCTAGTATAACGCCAGAGATGTAGTAGATACTCTAAAAAGCTTCTTGCCAGCTAAATAATATTTTCCTTGTTATCCTAGCCTAAGTTACTGCAATATTTTAATTTTCAATTAACAATACCTCAACTGTGTAACAAAAAGCAGATGTTTCCTTATTCAGTTAATTTTGCATTGTTTTTGAAGGCAAAAAAAAGTCTGCTATATAGACACAAACAACTTGCAAAATCTGCCGTCCTTTGGAATTACCCAGCTAGGTGGTGAAGCCGCCATTGTACTGTGACTACTAGAGATGAGCAAAGTTTTAAAAAAAATTGATTCGGCTGGTGCTTCGCCGAATTTCACAAAAAAATTCACTTTGTAAGGAATTAATTTGTCACAAAGCACATTTCTTTGTCAGTGGGGGGTGCAATGACGGAGAACGGCGCTTTCGCTGCTGCCCCCCCTCCCCCATCACTGAACCCCTCAGATGTCATGTTCATCGCTGATCGCAGCATCTGTGTTCTGTCTTCATACACGTTCACACAGTGTGCAGTCTGACATTCAGAATAAACCATTCCTGTCTTCCAAATAAGAGGACTGTTCTTTGTAGTCTAACTTGTTTATTGGCAAAACAGTAGTGTTGATCGAGCATGCTCGGCCGAACACCAGTTCGGCTCGAGCATCTCGATGCTCGGCACATGGCGGTATTTGTCCGAATACCGCATGTGCTCGAGCTCAATGCTCGAGCCTCCTCCCCACACGTTTTTTGGCTGCTACGCAGCCAATAAACGTGCAGGTAAGTAATGCCCTTCACTGTAATGCTGTAGCCATGTTGGTTACTGCCATTACAGTGATTGGATGGCCAGAACGCGTCATCAGGTGCTATATAGCACCCGATGACACGTGTTAGGCTCAGTGTTAGTCAGCGAGAGCTGTGCTGAAGAAGGGAAAGATAGTACAGGGAGTGAAATTTAGTTTTTTAAGTTGAAAAACTTGGCAGAAGGCATTTAAGGACTATTGCTGTGTGTGGCAGCAGCAATATATATTTTTAGCGCAACATGCGCTAAATTGCTAAAACCTTACAGACCCAAAAGTCCTTTTAAGGACTATTGTGTGTGGCGGCAATCCTGCGCTAAATAGCGTGCAATAGTTAGGCCACTGCAGACAGCAATATTATCTGTTCTACATCTCCTGTGTAACGTGTGCGCATCCCAAAAATATCTGTGACATTCAGTGTACTTTTTCCATAGACGGTGTCCGCTGCGGACAGTGACATTACTTGGGGTACATCTCATGTGTAACGTTTCCACATCCAAAATACCTGTGACATTCCCTGTAATTTTATATTAGCTGCTGCTGACATCAGCGACATTATCTGTGGTATTTCTCCTCTGTAATGTTTCTACATCCCAAATACCTGTGACATTCCCTGTATTTTTTTATTAGCTGCTGGTGACAGCATTGACATTATCTGCGGTATATCTCCCGTGTGACATTTCCACATCCCAAATACCTGTGACATTCCCTGTAATTTTATATTAGCCGCTGCTGACATCAGCGACATTATCTGTGGTATTTCTTCTGTGTAATATTTCCACATCCCAAATACCTGTGACATTCCCTGTAATTTTTTATTAGCCTTTGCTGACAACAGCGACATTATCTGCGGTATATCTCCTGTGTGACGTTTCCCAAATACCTTTTTTAATTTTTTTGCGCTTACACTTACAAATCCTACGCTACTGTACGTGTGACATACTTTCAAGCATATATAACATTTAATATGAAGAAGGCGAGCAGTAAGGGACAGGGAAGTGGCCGGGATGCTGATGGCCGTGGCCCTGGGCGCGTTGAAACAGTGCCTGCTGCAAGAGCACAAGAAAAACAATCATCCACGATAACTAGCTTCATATCCCAGTTTGCAGGGCGGCGCAGGACAACCAGGTGGTCGGTTGGATTGCAGCAGATAATGCTTCCAGTCAGTTAAGCACCATCCTGTCTTTCACCAAGTCCAGTCTCAGTAGCCAAGAGTTGGTCAACATAATCCTCACCCTGATCCTCCTTCCTCCAACCATGGAGAGTCTTGCCAAACATGTGATCCCACACTTGGATATTCTGAGGAGCTATTTTCAGCGCCATTCCTTCATTTGGGCCTCTCGACAAGCCCGCTTGAAGAGGGACATGAGGAGATCTTGTGCCCTGATTCCCAATTCTTGAGCATCCACAGTCAGAAGAAGATGACGGTGGGGAACAGCAATTAGTGTCACAGTTGCCAATAAGTCAACCGCAATTAGTGTCTCAAGAGGTTGATGATGAGGATGAGACACAGTTATCAATAACTGAGGTTGTTGTTAGGTCAACAAGTCAGGAGGATGAGCAGAGTGAGTAAGTGGAAGAGGAGGTGGTGGACGATAAAGTCACTGACCCAACATGGGAAGGAGGCAAGTCAAGCGAGGACAGCAGTACAGAGGGGGAGGGATCCGCAGCACCTCAACAGGCTGGAAGAGGCAGTGGGGTGGCAAAAGGGAGAAGGCGGGCCACACTAAACAGGCCCGCAACTGTTTCCCTAGCGGAAATCTCCCTTGCCAAGAGGTAGGTGTTCCGCAGTCTGACGCTCTTTTGAGAAAAGTGCGGACGACAAAAGACTTATAATTTGCAACCTGTGCCATACAAAAATGAGCAGGGGCGTGAACACTAGCAACCTCACCACCACCAGCATGATCCTCCACATGGCATCAAAGCACCGTAATCGGTGGGCCGAACGCCTGGGTCCACAATCTGTGTCTGCGGGTCACACCACTGCCTCCTCTTCCCCTGTGTTAAGTGCTGGCCAATCCCCTGTCGAAGGTGCAGGCCTGCCCTGCAGCTGGACCTTCGCAAGCACCATCAGCGACCATATCCACTTCCGTGTCCCAGCGCATCGTACAAATGTCCTTACCCTAGGCATTTGAACGCAAGCACAAATACCCAGCCACCCACAGGCCATAGCACTAAATGCGCAACTTTCCAAATTACTGGCCCTGGAAATGTTGCCATCTAGGCTTGTGAACACTGAGGCCTTCTGCAGCCTGATGTTGGTGGCCGTCCCTCGTTACGCAGTCCCCAGCCGCCACTATCTTTCACGGTGTGCCGTGCCCGCCTTACACTAGCATGTGTCCCGTAACATCACCTGTGCCTTGACCAACGCAGTTACTGGGAAGGTCCACTTAACGACTGACACATGGACAAGTGCTTTCGGCCAGGGACGCTACATTTCCCTGATGGCACACTGGGTGAACATTGTGGAGGCCGGGAGCGAGTCGTACCCTGGGATGGAACAGGTGCTACCGACACCAAGGATTGTGGGCCCTAATTCCATCAAGGTTAGTGGCTCCAACCCCCACTTCTCCTCCTCCGCCTCCACTTCCACCTCAAAATTATCCTTTTGCAGTACCAGTCAGCCATCAGTCGGTAACTGGAAGCAGTGTAGCACTGCAGTGGGGAAGCGTCAACAGGCTGTGCTTAAGCTGATCTGCTTAGGTGACAAACAGCACACCGCCGCAGAGCTGTGGAAGGGGATAAGAGACCATACAGAGCTGTGGCTCTCACCACTCAATCTAGAATCAGGCATGGTTGTGTCTGATAATGGCCGTAACTTGGTGGCAGCTTTGGAGCTCAGCAAGCTCACACACATCCCATGGCTAGCCCACGTCAACTTAGTGGTTCAGCGGTTTCTCAAAACCTACCCCAATTTGCCTGAGCTAATGGTGAAGGTGTGCCGAGTGTGTGCCCATTTCCACAAGTCATCGACAGCTTTCGCCGGTCTGTCAACTCTGCAGCAGCGCTTACAATTGCCAGCTCACCGACTGTTGTGTGATGTGAGCACTCGCTGGAACTCCACGTTCCACATGTTGGCCAGGCTTTGAGAGCAGCAGAGGGCAGTAGTGGAATACCAGCTGCAACATGGTTGTCACCTTTCCAGTCAGCTTCCACTCTTCACAAGCGACGAGTGGGCATGGATATCTGACCTCTGTGAGGTTTTAGGAAACTTTGAGGAATCAACACAGATGGTGAGCGGCGATAACGCTATTACCAGCGTCACCATCCCACTTCTGTGTCTACTCAAATGCTTGCTGCTCACAATTAAGGCCGACACTTTTCATGTGGAAGAGGTGGAAATGGGGGAAGACATTACATAGGGTGATAGCGAGACCACCCTCAGTTCGTCTTCTCAGCGCAAATTGGATGATGATGAGGGGGAGGAGGAGCAGGAGACGGTTGCCCCCGCTACAGAGGGTAGTACCCATGGAAGTTTAATTCCATCTGTTCAGCGTGGATGGGCAGAAGAGGAGGAAGAGGATGAGGAGATTGAGAGTCATGCTCCTGATGAGGACAGCGAAGTCTTGACTGTTGGGACTCTGGCACACATGGCTGACTTTATGTTAGGCTGCCTTTCCCATGACCCACGCGTTTTACGCATTTTGGACAACACCGATTACTGGTTGTTCACCCTTCTCGACCCCCACTACAAAGAGAACTTCTCATCTCTCATTCATGTGGTGGAGAGGACGAGCAAAATGGTGCAATACCAGAAGGTCCTTGTGGAAAAATTGCTCCAAAAATTTCCAGCTGACAATGCTGGTAGCTGAGTACCTAGTTCCTTAGGCAACCAAGGAGGGGAGACGAGGGGAACACACAGCAGTTTCAACAGAGGCAGGGCAACACTCTCCAAAGCCTGGGACAGTTTCATGACACCTCGCCAGCACTCTCACCCTGATGCGTGGCCTACTGTCACAAGGAGGGAAACATTTTGGAAGATGGTGAAGGAGTACGTAGCAGACCGTGTCAGCGTCCTCAACGATCCCTCTGTGCCTTACAACTACTGGGTGTCCAAGCTGGACACGTGGCACGAACTGGCGCTCTACGCCTTGGAGGTGCTGGCCTGCCCTGCCGCCAGCGTTTTGTCAGAGCGGGTATTTAGTGCTGCCGGGGGCATAATAACTGATAAGCGCATCCGCCTGTCAACTGAAAATGCTGACAGGTTGACTCTTATAAAAATGAACAAGGCCTGGATTGCCCCTGACCTCTCTACTCCACCAGAGAAAACTGGCTGAACATAAAGGCACTTTAAATGTGTTTTTTATAATGTACTGAATACACTGTATTCCCATGCACCCCTTCCACCACAAAAAAGGTATATGGTTCAATCTTCCTTTTCTCGTCCTCCTCCTCTTCCATCATATCAACATGCTTATTAGTCTGCTCTTGCTCCTAATGTTTTAGAGGGCCAGCTCACCAGCAGGTCCTCACCTACAATCTTTTAGAGAGTCAGCTCACCTGCAGGCCCTCGCATATAATGTTTTAAAGGGTCAGTTTACCAGCAGGCCCTCACCTACAAACTTTTAGAGGGTTAGCTCACCAGCAGGCCCTCGCATATCATTTTTTTGAGGGTAGGCTCACCAGCAGGCCCTCAACCATAATGTTTTACAGGGTCAGCTCACCAGCAGGCCCTCGCCCATAAATTTTTCAATGGTTAGCTAAGCAGCAGGCACTCGCCCATAATTTTTTCAATGGTCAGCTCAACAGCAGGCACTCGTCCAAAATTTTTTTGATGTTCAGATCAGCAGCAGGCACTCGCCCGTAATGTTTTAGAGGGTCACCAGCAGGCCCTTGCTCCTAATGTTTTTGAGGGTCACCAGCAGGCCATCAATCATAATTTTTCAAGGGTGTATTATGCCCACTTTTATGTGTAATAAAGGGTGTATTGGAGTGCCGGTTCCTTGTAATTTTTAGAAGCCCTTTTACTTAGTGAATAGGCTTTATGAGATTAAGTGTCCCACTACCTGAACAATTGTACCACAATGTGAATGAAGCCCTCCATTATATGATATACAGGTTGCAACGGAGTGCCTCTTCCTTGTAATTTTTGGCAGCACTTGCACTTTATATGCAAGTAAATATACAGGAAAGAATGTTTCCTAACAATTTTTCCTCTAAAATCGATTTTATCTTTGGTTTTGTGCGTATTATTGTCAGTCTGTAAAAGTGGCGTACTACTCAGACAACATCGTTCTCAGCAGCGACCTGGGAATCCAAGATGCATCCAGACATCCTCCCCATGCTGTTCCCAAACCATTTCAGTGGTGTTTCCATCAATTTCTGACCTTTTCCTATGAACCAGACACCCTCCCCTCTTCAGAGCAGGGGGCGCTTGGTCTAATGCTCGGGTTCTCCCATTGACTTCCATTGTGCTTGGGTGCTCGGTAGAGCACCCGAGCATCCCAAAGTGTTCGACCCGAGCACTTTGGTGCTCGATTAACACTACAAAACAGGATTATTTGATGATTGGTAAAACTATAAGAATACAAATAACATGAATAAGTATATAGCACAGCATGTACATCTCTACATAACATAATGTCCCTGAAACAAAGATATATCTCTCACCAGATATGCTTTTACCAGGAAGGTGGAGTTTAAAGGGGTTGTCCGGGATGAGAGCTGAACCCGGACATACCCATAATTTCACCCAGGCAGCCCCCCTGATGTTAGCATCGGAGCATTTAATGCTCCGATGCTCCCCCTTGCCCTGCGCTGGATCTCGCAGGGCAAGGGCTCTTTAATTTACAATAACACACTGCAGGGCGGAGGCTTCCGCCCAGCAGTGTGTTCAGTGACGTCACTGGCTCTGATGGACGGGCTTTAGTACTGCCCTAGCCGTTTTACAGGCTAGGGCAGCGCTAAAGCCTGCCCATCAGTGCCGGTGACGTCACCAGGCTCAGCGGAACTCCAGAAAATTCCTTTGCTCTGTGCGATTTAGCATAGAGCAAAGATCATCGAAGCATGATGCTCAAGTCAGGGGGGGCTGCCTGGGTGAAAATGGGGATATGTCTGGGTTCAGGCGCATTTGTGCGTGAAACGGCCGTCGCCGCTGTGCATGTAAGAATTGCTGTCCGCCCCTGCATGCTCCGACAGTAAAGTGTTACTTGTATCCCAGATGAAATAAAGGATCTTTGGATTTACCACTGCTGGGTGAGTGCCGCTTCATTATCTTCTCCTATTTCTGGAATTTTTGGCTGTCTGTTTTAAGGTGTTGCACCACTGAATTGCAGTTTAACAAGGGTGCGCTGGACGTCAGTGTTTGAATGATCTGTGCAAGGGAACGACCAGGGTATGCGCTTCTCCTTTATTTACATATCCCCATTTTCACCCAGGCAGCCCCCCTGACTTGAGCATCGGAGCAGTTCATGCTCCGATGCTCTCCTTCACCCTGAGCTAAATAACGCAGGGCAAAGGCATTTTCTGGAGTTGCGATGATGGAACCCCTTTAAGAAGGAGATATCCAGGAGGACAACTCTGTACTGTGTCCTGGAGACTTCTCTTTCCCAGGATGCTTTGCACTCCCACAATGCTTTGCACCACCCACAATGCTGCAGTCTTTGTAACAAGAAAAATAAAGTGCAATACAATTCAACGCCGCTAGATGGTGGTATAACTACACTAATCACTACAGAAATACCAAAGCTAAGGCAATGTGATCTGGATTCATTTTACCTAACCCTGTTGGGCAGAACAATCTGAGATAAAAAATGAGGGCTTTCAGGGTTAATCGGTTGAAAAAAAATAATACTCACATTATCCATTTCAGCGCGAAGGGGCTGCCTTGGCCATCTTGAAGATTGAAGATCCAGCGTGAAATCTCAATCAAGATGGCCGTGGAGGCCTCTTCACACTTAAATGGATGAGGTGAGTATGATTTTTTTTGTTTACCGGCATTTCAGTGAAAATTGATTAGTTAACACGAAGCATGAGGAAGTTCGGCTTTGCGGCGAATCAAATTTTCCCTGAAATTCAGATCGAAGTCTACTTTGGATACTTTGATTTGCTCAACACTAGTGATTAAACTTAAAGGGAACCTGTCACCGGGATTTTGGGTATAGAGCTGAGGACATGTGTTGCTAGATGGCCACTAGCACATCCACAATACGCAGTCCCCATAGCTCTGTGTGCTTTTATTGTGTAAAAAAAACAAATTGATACATATGCAAATTAACATAAAAGAGTCATATCTTACTTGTGTGACCAGAGAAGAGTCATATTTTCAAGCTCTGACTCATCCTCAGGTTAATTTGCATATGTATCAAATCATTTTTTATACACAATAAAAGCACACAGAGCTATGGGGACTGGGTATTGCGGATGTGCTAGTGACCATCTAACAACCCATGTCCTCAGCTCTATACCCAAAATCCCGGTGACAGGTTCCCTTTAATTTCACATACTGCAAAAAACTTACTTCTAGTATTAGAATAAACTACCTACAACACCTGCATCACACTGATTTATATACAGTATACAGTCAGGTCCATAAATATTGGGACATCGACACAATTCTAACATTTTTGGCTCTATACACCACCACAATGGATTTGAAATGAAACGAACAAGATGTGCTTTAACTGCAGACTGTCAGCTTTAATTTGAGGGTATTTACATCCAAATCAGGTGAACGGTGTAGGAATTAGAACAGTTTGCATATGTGCCTCCCACTTGTTAAGGGACCAAAAGTAATGGGACAGAATAATAATCATAAATCAAACTTTCACTTTTTAATACTTGGTTGCAAATCCTTTGCAGTTAATTACAGCCTGAAGTCTGGAACACATAGACATCACCAGATGCTGGGTTTCATCCCTGGTGACGCTCTGCCAGGCCTCTACTGCAACTGTCTTCAGTTCCTGTTTGTTCTTGGGGCATTTTCCCTTCAGTTTTGTCTTCAGAAAGTGAAATGCATGCTCAATCGGATTCAGGTCAGGTGATTGACTTGGCCATTGCATAACATTCCACTTCTTTCCCTTTGGTTGCTTTTGCAGTATGCTTTGGGTCATTGTCCATCTGCACTGTGAAGCGCCGTCCAATGAGTTCTGAAATATTTGGCTGAATATGAGCAGATAATATTGCCCGAAACACTTCAGAATTCATCCTGCTGCTTTTGTCGGCAGTCACATCATCAATAAATACAAGAGAACCAGTTCCATTGGCAGCCATACATGCCCACGTCATGACACTACCACCAGCATGCTTCACTGATGAGGTGGTATGCTTAGGATCATGAGAAGTTCCTTTCCTTCTCCATACTCTTCTCTTTCCATCACTCTGGTACAAGTTGATCTTGGTCTCATCTGTCCATAGGATGTTGTTCCAGAACTGTGAAGGCTTTTTTAGATGTTGTTTGGCAAACTCTAATCTGGCCTTCCTGTTTTTGAGGCTTACCAATGGTTTAACATCTAGTGGTGAACCCTCTGAAGTCTTCTCTTGATTGTTGACTTTTACACACATACACCTACCTCCTGGAGAATGTTCTTGATCTGGCCAACTGTGATGAAGGGTGTTTTCTTCACTAGGGAAATAATTCTTCCATCATCCACCACAGTTGTTTTCTGTGGTCTTCCGGGTATTTTGGTGTTGGTGAGCTCACCAGTGCGTTCCTTCTTTTTAAGACTGCTCCAAACAGTGGTCTTGGCCACGCCAAATGTTTTTGCTATCTCTCTGATGGGTTTGTTTTGTTTTTTCAGCCTAATGATGGCTTGCTTCACTGATAGTGACAGCTCTTTGGCTCTCATCTTGAGAGTTGACAGCAACAGATTCCAAATGCAAATAGCACACTTGAAATGAATTCTGGACCTTTTATCTGCTCATTGTAATTGGGATAATAAGGGAATAACACACACCTGGCCAAGGAACAGCTGAGAAGCCAATTGTCCCATTACTTTTGGTCCCTTAACAAGTGGGAGGCACATATGCAAACAGTTGTAATTCCTACACCGTTCACCTGATTTGGATGTAAATACCCTCAAATTAAAGCTGACAGTCTGCAGTTAAAGCACATCTTGTATGTTTAATTTCAAATCCATTGTGGTGGTGTATAGAGCCAAAAATGCTAGAATTGTGTCGATGTCCCAATATTTATGGACCTGACTGTATATGTCATACATGAAGTTCTATGCAAGTTCTATAAGGTTCTTCTGGGAGATCTACAGTTGCAAGAAAAAGTATGTGAACCTTTTAGAATGATATGGATTTCTGCACAAATTGGTCATAAAATGTAATCTGATCTTCATCTAAGTCACAACAATAGACAATCACAGTCTGCTTAAACTAATAACACACAAAGAATTAAATGTTACCATGTTTTTATTGAACACACCATGTAAACATTCACAGTGCATGGGGGAAAAGTATGTGAACCCCTAGACTAATAACATCTCCAAGAGCTAATTGGAGTTCTGGGTTTGCTTTTCACAAGAAGCATTGCCTGATGTGAATGATGCCTCGCACAAAAAAGCTCTCAGAAGACCTACGATTAAAAATTGTTGACTTGCATAAAGCTATAAAGGGTTATTAAAGTATCTCCAAAAGCCTTTCTGTTCATCAGTCCACGGTAAGACAAATTGTCTATAAATAGAGAAAGTTCAGCACTGCTGCTACTCTCCCTAGGAGTGGCTGTCCTGTAAAGATGACTGCAAGAGCAGAGCGCAGACTGCTCAATGAGGTGAAGAAGAGTCCTAGAGTGTCAGCTAAAGACTTACAAAAGTCTCTGGCATATGCTAACATCCCTGTTAGCGAATCTACAATACGTAAAACACTAAACAAGAATGGATTTCATGGGAGGATACCACAGAGGAAGCCACTGCTGTCCAAAAAAAACATTGCTGCACGTTTACAGTTTGCACAAGAGCACCTGGATGTTCCACAGCAGTACTGGCCAAATATTCTGTGGACAGATGAAACCAAAGTTGAGTTGTTTGGAAGAAACAAACAACACTATGTGTGGAGAAAAAGAGGCACACCAACATCAAAACCTCATCCCAACTGTGAAGTATGGTGGTGGGGGCATCATGGTTTGGGGCTGCTTTGCTGCGTCAGGGCCTGTATGGATTGCTATCATCGAAGGAAAAATGAATTCCCAAGTTTATCAAGACATTTTGCAGGATAACGTAAGGCCATCTGTCCACCAGCTGAAGCTCAACAGAAGATGGTCGTTGCAACAGGACAAGCCAAAGCATAGAAGTAAATTAACAACAGAATGGCTTAAACAGAAGAAAATATGCCTTCTGGAGTGGCCCAGTCAGAGTCCTGACCTCAACCCGATTGAGATGCTGTGGCATGACCTCAAGAAAGCGATTCACACCAGACATCCCAAGAATATTGCTGAACTGAAACAGTTCTGTAAAGAGGAATGGTCAAGAATTACTCCTGACCGTTGTGCACATCTGATCTGCAACTACAGGAAACGTTTGGTTGAAGTTATTGCTGCCAAAGGAGGTTCACCCAGTTATTAAATCCAAGGGTTCACATACTTTTTCCACCTGCACTCTGAATGTTCACATGGTGTGTTCAATAAAAACATGGTAACATTTAATTCTTTGTGTGTTATTAGTTTAAGCATACTGTGATTGTCTATTGTTGTGACTTAGATGAAGATCAGATCACATTTTATGACCAATTTGTGCAGAAATACATATTATTCCAAAGGGTTCACATACTTTTTCTTGCAACATTATCTACAGGACATGCCATAAATGTCTGAAAAGCTCAAAGTCAGTAATTGCCCAGGTGGTTTAACTCAATTGTTACCCACTACTGGTCTCTCTCTTATGGACAGGTCATCATGTCCTAGTTATCATACTGGATGGAGGAAGATGGCCTCAGAGCTGGACACGTGGCTCGAACTAGCGCTCTACGCCTTGGAGATGCTGGACTGCCCTGCCGTCAGCATTTTGTCAGAGCGGGTATTTAGTGCTGCTGGGGGCATAATAACTGATAAGCGCATCCGCCTGTCAACTGAAAATGCTGACAGGTTGACTCTTATAAAAATGAACAAGGCCTGGATTGCCCCTGACCTCTCTACTCCACCAGAGGAAACTGGCTGAACATAAAGGCACTTTAAATGTGTTTTTTATAATGTACTGAATACACTGTATTCCCATGCACCCCTTCCACCACAAAAAAGGTATATGGTTCAATCTTCCTTTTCTCGTCGTCGTCCTCCTCCTCTTCCATCATATCAACATGCTTATTAGAATTCTGATGATAAACATATTACAAAGTTGTCTCTTTTTCTTTTTACAGATTCGAGATTTATAACTAATGTGTGCACCCAAGACAGCTGTTTAACCTACAGGCAGTGTTTTCCAGTAATGATTTCAGCTATGCTTACTGTGCCCTCCTCTGTCTTTAAGTAGAAATTACAGTCAGATCAATGTGCCGAATCTTTGTAACACATCGGATGTGGCTTTGAGTAGAATGTAGAGTAGTTACTGTGGGGGCAAAGACCCTTTACTCTAATGTATGCTGAGTTCCAAATCATCATTGCCCATAGATTTAATAATGAGTACTCATGGAGCATTGATTGACCGACACATTTGAGTGATCAAACAAGTCTCTGTTTATTCAAAGCAAAATGCACATAATCTTATACTGATTTGGCGGGGGGTGGGGGGGAGAAAGCCACCCACACACGTCTCATGAAGGTCATGACCATATTTGAATATATATATGCTTACAGAAACAGAAAATATAAATATCAATTAACTGCAGACACCTACAATTCAGAATACAGGAAATAAGTGTCAAAGCTAGCGGTTTTCATCTATCAAGAATAGCAAAGGTTGGGGCTGTTACTCCCTGCAGAAATTTTGACATGCAAGAAAAGTCCCTGATCTATAAACTTCAAAAAGGTCATACAATGTAAAATGGCTGCTGCAGACACCAAGATGGAGTCTCATCCCTCACATCTCCCCCATTTGAGACCATGGTGAGCCCGTAGGATCTGGCCGGACGTACCCCAGATGTTTCACCTCATGGATGAAATGTACATTTGCCGGCAGCCGTGCAAAGGTCAGTTGAACCAGGGTTCCAAGCTCATCCATTGTCTCACTACAGATTGGTAAAAAGTTACTTCTGTCTGCAGTCTTTTCAAGCAGTCTTCTAATACATGGCAGAATACAATATACCACTATTGCAAGCAAGATTATAACAACAAGCAGTGATACAAATACACATAAGCATAAGCTTGATTATAATGTAAATGACTAATATAATTAGCACTACTTGTACTACTGTTTGAATAAGCCCCATTAGCCAGCCACCCAGCCCTTCAAACCAGTTGGCAGGATTGAGAAAGGAAAAAGTGTCTCCCCACCATGAGTCTTTGTCTGCACTCTTTTCCTGTAACCATTTGTCTCTCATGATTTTCATCTTTTCTATTCCAACTTTTACCTGTAGGTTACCTTGGGGATCTATATAATTGCAACAAACAGGTCCTACAACCTGACACATACCTCCTTCCTTTGCTATCAGGTAGTCTAAAACCAAGGTGTGTTGATTGGTGACAATGATTATCTGGTTCTGGACAATGTTAGAGGGTTCATGAGTTGTAACACCTCCCATATCTGATCATCCAAATAATCAGTTGCCACCACTAGCTTGTCCCACATCTGCAGTACCATGGGGTACAGAAACAAGGTACTGAAGAACTTATTGGTGAGGCTCATCTGTACTACGTGAGGTTTACCATTTGGTCTGAGTATCTCGTCCTTAGCCCTTCGATACAAAGTATGTTTCTGTACAGCGTTTATATCTATGTCGTAATGGGGTATTATAAAGGTTGCAGGAGTAAGTCGGGCAATTGTACATAAACCAGTGGCATTTCTGGGCAACCACTTGTATGCTTTATGCCCACAAACTAAGTATATACTTTCTGGGACTGCAACCACCGTACTATTAAACAACTGAGTTATCAATTTGGCCAGCTGGACACCTTCTCCCAGTTTTTGTACCTTTTCCTGACTCTCTGAGGAGTTAGAGGTCATTCCAGCAATTAAATCAACTAAGGTACGGTTGTTGCAGGCCAGATTCTTACCCTTTACAGGATCTATACCAACACACTGCACCAGGCTGTTCGGGTTAGAGTCATTGCAGCCGAATTTGTTATTAGGACTAAAAGACATGCCTTTCGACTGTATTTGCAAACAATAACAGTGTGTCCAACTTGGAAAACATGACACATTGCACCACATGTTCTCTTTCCAGGGGGTAGAGCTATAATTAACTGGTGGCCCTGATCTGTTTACCATGAGCTAGGGGGGCTCAGCCCATCCTGCAACGGGTAAGGGTGTCTCTTTGTTTTTAGTTTTGGACTTAACCTGCATCATGCCTGTGAAAAAGATAGTAGGGTTGGCAAGTTCAGTTAATTCAGAAAAACTGAGGGGCACGGCGAAAATAGGGAATACTGGTTGAACTCACAGGACTGTGAGTACAGATCCAACAGTCTCTCAAATTTTCAGTGTCTCTTAGCCCCTCAAACAACAACTGATGGTGCCATATCAAAGCATTGTCCCATTCATCATTCAGTGGATGAAACACTGCTGACACACTCAAGGTCAGAGCCACTGCCAACAGAAGGACCCTCATCTTGTGGTTCCAAGACTTTCTTGCAATGAGAAGCGTGTATTAAGTTGGGTTTTCCTTCAACTTTTACAGCAGTCTCAGTCTTTAACAAAACTTGGAATTGTGTTCCAACCTGCAGGTGAGGGCCTTCATGTAACTGACTATGCTGTCAGTCTGGAGCTGCAACTGTTGAGGAAAATACAGCCCCAGTTTGGGTACAGAACCAAACAAGATTTCATATGGGGATAGGCCAGACCTTTTCCCTGGGGTGGTGCGGATGGAATACAGGGCAAGGGGGAGGCACTCAGTTCAGGGCTTCCCGGTCTCCTTCATAGCCTTCTGGATTTTTAATTTACAGGGAGTGCAGAATTATTAGGCAAGTTGTATTTTTGAGGATTAATTTTATTATTGAACAACAACCATGTTCTCAATGAACCCAAAAAACTCATTAATATCAAAGCTGAATATTTTTGGAAGTAGTTTTTAGTTTGTTTTTAGTTTTAGCTATTTTAGGGGGATATCTGTGTGTGCAGGTGACTATTACTGTGCATAATTATTAGGCAACTTAACAAAAAACAAATATATACCCATTTCAATTATTTATTTTTACCAGTGAAACCAATATAACATCTCAACATTCACAAATATACATTTCTGACATTCAAAAACAAAACAAAAACAAATCAGTGACCAATATAGCCACCTTTCTTTGCAAGGACACTCAAAAGCCTGCCATCCATGGATTCTGTCAGTGTTTTGATCTGTTCACCATCAACATTGCGTGCAGCAGCAACCACAGCCTCCCAGACACTGTTCAGAGAGGTGTACTGTTTTTCCTCCTTGTAAATCTCACATTTGATGATGGACCACAGGTTCTCAATGGGGTTCAGATCAGGTGAACAAGGAGGCCATGTCATTAGATTTTCTTCTTTTATACCCTTTCTTGCCAGCCACGCTGTGGAGTACTTGGACGCGTGTGATGGAGCATTGTCCTGCATGAAAATCATGTTTTTCTTGAAGGATGCAGACTTCTTCCTGTACCACTGCTTGAAGAAGGTGTCTTCCAGAAACTGGCAGTAGGACTGGGAGTTGAGCTTGACTCCATCCTCAACCCGAAAAGGCCCCACAAGCTCATCTTTGATGATACCAGCCCAAACCAGTACTCCACCTCCACCTTGCGGGCGTCTGAGTCGGACTGGAGCTCTCTGCCCTTTACCAATCCAGCCACGGGCCCATCCATCTGGCCCATCAAGACTCACTCTCATTTCATCAGTCCATAAAACCTTAGAAAAATCAGTCTTGAGATATTTCTTGGCCCAGTCTTGACATTTCAGCTTGTGTGTCTTGTTCAGTGGTGGTCGTCTTTCAGCCTTTCTTACCTTGGCCATGTCTCTGAGTATTGCACACCTTGTGCTTTTGGGCACTCCAGTGATGTTGCAGCTCTGAAATATGGCCAAACTGGTGGCAAGTGGCATCTTGGCAGCTGCACGCTTGACTTTTGTCAGTTATTTTGCGCCTTGGTTTTTCCACACGCTTCTTGCGACCCTGTTGACTATTTTGAATGAAACGCTTGATTGTTCGATGATCACGCTTCAGAAGCTTTGCAATTTTAAGAGTGCTGCATCCCTCTGCAAGATATCTCACTATTTTTGACTTTTCTGAGCCTGTCAAGTCCTTCTTTTGACCCATTTTGCCAAAGGAAAGGAAGTTGCCTAATAATTATGCACACCTGATATAGGGTGTTGATGTCATTAGACCACACCCCTTCTCATTACAGAGATGCACATCACCTAATATGCTTCATTGGTAGTAGGCTTTCGAGCCTATACAGCTTGGAGTAAGACAACATGCATAAAGAGGATGATGTGGTCAAAATACTAATTTGCCTAATAATTCTGCACTCCCTGTAATAGTGCCGTTCAGCCTTTCCACACGGCCACTGGACTGTGGGTGATAAACCGTGTTAAAAGCCTGAGTGACCCCCAAGACTCCCATCACCTCCCTCATCACTTCCCCAGTAAAATGGCTTCCTCTGTCTGATTCTATCACTTCAGGGACTCCATAACTGCACACAAGTTCACTGACAAGTTTATTTGCAGTATTCTTGGCATTTGAAGTGGTCATTCTGAAAAGAGATCAACGCACACAAACACATATTCATATGTTCCTACCTTCGGTAACTG